>NC_053024.1:267082896-267353290 GCF_003073215.2 Triticum urartu | reverse complement strand
ATCCCACACATAGCAATACACATCACACGTACGCATAACATGCAAGTATGTGCTGTACAACATGGCATCACAACATAACGCAACTCATATAGATAAAGGCCCAGAAGAGCCACATAGCATTAAATACAAACAGGGGTCACATGACCCATCATTCAGAGCATACAAGCAACGGAAGCATTACATGTTTGAGTACAGACAACTACAAAAGAAAACGACGGCCAGTGAATTGTAATACGACTCACTATAGGGCGAATTCGAGCTCGGTACCCGGGGATCGTAGCTGAGGTAACAAGCTACTCGTCGAAGTCCAAGCGGTACTACTAGTGAGACAGATGTCTCACCTGCAAAACATAAATAAAGCAAACGTGAGTACAAAGGTACTCAGCAAGACTTACATCAGATCCTATCATGCATGCATTTGTATCAGGAAGGTAATGTGGGGTTTAGTTGCAGCAAGCCAGCTTTGACTCAGTGGCTATCCTGTTCTACGACAATGAGAAACTTCTTTGAGGTGAGGCAGCGCACACGAGTCCACTAATCACCACATCAATACACTACTATGGATTCATCCTCGTCCTCTTACGAGAAGGCCATCCATAGCACTAACACTTGTCTTGAGCATTTTAGAGTATCCACTTCAAGTTGTCTATGTACCACGTAACCATCCAAGAAGTCCATAACCGCGGACACGGCTATTCGAATAGATCATGATAACCCTGCAGGGGTGTACTTCTTCACACACGCTCTCACCACTTATCACCATGTACACATCATGTACCTCGGCAACCTTCAAGCGGAAGCCTGGCGAGGGTGTCGGCCACGACCTAACTAACCACACAAGTCTCTCATCCAGGTTCATCGCCTATTCGGGTTCCATCCGCAAGGAGATCCGGCCGGGGTGTCGCTCACGACCACAAACGATGTGAGCAGGGTTCCCAAGCCCACCATCCGGGTGCCACTTGGTACACCGTGCCACTGTGCCTAGTCTGTCCCAAGCCAACCTGGCCGGGTGCCACTTGGTAGACTACTAACACTACCTACAAATACCAGAAACTAGCTGTGACTCCTGGACAGAGATCAAGTTGGTTAATATGTCGAGAGGGGTCGAGTTACCGGAACCCAATGTGTGGTAGTATCAAGTCATTGGACAACATACATAGAACTCAGTGCTTAAGGATGGTTCTTGTGAGACAACCCACCATGTACTCCTACATGGCCTCTCACCGCTACCTTTACCAAATCGTGTTCACACGCTTAACTCTCAACATCGGAACATAGCACTGTACTCCAATTCATTCCCAATGAATCAGACCTGTCACACTCTAAGCAATAGCAAGCATGGCATGGTAGGAACACAACAATGGCTTCAATCAACTCCTACACATGCTACTTGGTTTCAACTAGTTACTGTGGCAATGACAGGTCATGCAGAGGAATGGGTTCAACTACCGCAGCACAAAGTAGCAGTTGAATCGTTGTTGTCCTAATGCAATAAATGAGAGCAGGAGCGAGAGAGTAGGATTGTATCGGAATGAACAAGGGGGTTTGCTTGCCTGGTAGATCGACAGGGGGCACTGCTCCTCAGACAGGTACTCTGGAGCACTCTCCGGAGCAGGACCTATCGAGAAGGAATGATGTCGGCAATCAAAACACAATCATATGCAACATTAGGATGCATGAACATGGCATGAGTATGTGATGTTGTTTGAGTTAATGCATCTAGCATTTATTTGCATGAAGTCCATTTGAACCAAAGTTTCAAATGCAACTCCAAAATAAGCCTTTATAAATGCCATTCATGTGTTACCTCATATACAGCATGTATAAGTTGGTTTTTCAAGCATGAAAATGGTACAGATGGATAGATTGAATTTTCTTGATCATTTTTCATATATAACTTATTTCAATCTGAGCTACGGTTGAATTTCTATGAATTTTTGAAGTTTATATCATTTTCTGGAATTTCCTGATTTAATTAAAACCAGAAAAGAAATAACTGCGTCAGCACTGCGTCAGCAAGTCAACAGCGCTGACTGGGGTCAAACCTGACTTGTGGGCTCAACAGTCAGTGTAACAGGTTAATTAACAGAGTTAATTAATTTTTAAACTAATCCTAAACTAAATTAGCAGAGCCGGGCCCCACATGTCATTGACCCTGGGTGGTCAAACACCAGGTCAACTGGGAGGGTTAGACCCGGTCAACCCCACCGGCGTTTAGCCGCCGGTGAGGCCGAACGCGGCGGAGGGCTCGGGATCACCGTTCCGGTGACCAAAAGGACGGCAGAGACCACCGGGGCGTAGCCCGCGCTCGTCCGCACCGATTGGAGCAAGTGGGAGAGGCGGGGGCGGCCGGAGCTTGCCGGAGCAAAGCTCGGGGCGGCGGCCGGGGTTCGGCTTCAAGCGGAATCGGGCTGCGGGGCACGAGGAGGCCACCTGAGGGGCTCTGCGGCACCCTCGTGTCACCAGGAGCACGACGGGGTGCTCGGTTTGGGCGGAGACGGGCCAAAACAACGGCGGCGACATGGACGGCGGCGAGGAGCTACGGCCGCGGCGGGGCGAAACGGTGCTAGAGCGCGCGTTAGCAAGGGGGAGAAGGGGGGTTTGGTAAAAGAGCTCATGGTGATTCGTCAGGCGTGCTCAGCGGCTCAGGGGAGGTGTTGGTGCGGCCGCACGGTCGCCGGCAATCTCGGACGCCCGAGGTTGAAGACGAGGTTGGTGAAGCCGTTGTGCGGCTTCCGGCGATGCATGGCTTGGTGAAGAGCTTCAGCGCGAGTAGACGGAGCTCATGGGCATGGAGAGGAGGCGAGTCAGTGGTTCTGGGCGCGGCAACGGCGAGCGGTGGCGACGGAGCCGTTCGGAGGGGGTGAGAGAGAGAGGTCCAGGGAAGGGAATGAGCATGGGGGAGAGTGGGAGAGGGTCGAGGGGAGTGCGTGGCGATGCCAGAGGCGTCCAGGCCGTCGAGGGGGCGAGGCAGGCAAGCAGGAGGTGGCCGGCGTGTGCTCGCGCGCGGCGGCCACCGGCGCGTGTCCTCCTGGTGGGAGGTGGAGGACGACTGGCATCGCCAGTCGGCTGGGCCGCCAGCTGGGCTGCCAGACATGTAAGGCCAGGTGAGCTTTTCTCCATTTTTGTTTTTCTTTTATATTTTGTGACATTTGTTTCTGATTTAGTAAAATACTAAATCATTTTATTTTCTTCTGACAATTTTTGCAGGGGCCTAAGCAATTATTCCAAAGCCCTTCACCAAAATTCAGAATTATTGGACAATATTATATATATATATATAAATATTTATCCAACGCAAATAATTACTGGATTAATTCCAAATGCCCAAAATAAATACTTATGAGCTCTTTAAAATATTGGTTTGATTTTTACTTCTGACCAATATTTTCAGAGAGCAACATGAACATTTTCTTGGACCTTTTTGGAGCAATTTTTTTGTCTGGGTTATTTCCAGAAATGATTTCTGAGGGTTTCACAATCCCCATTTCAAATTTAAATGGAATTTAAACATGATGCACAAATGACTAGTTGGTCTAGGTCATACCAGAACTAGGGATGTGACAACTCGCCCCCACTCGAAAAAATCTCGTCTCGAGATTCAGGCGTTGGCGGAAAGAAAGTGGGGTACTCCAGTCGAAGACGATCTTCACGCTCCCAAGTAGCTTCTCTCTCGGAATGATGAGACCACTGAACCTTGAGAAACTTGATGTTATGATGTCGATTGACACGCTCTGCTTGATCCAGAATGCGGACGGGGTACTCTCGATAAGTGAGGTTATCTTGGAGATCAAGCGTTTCATGGTCCACTCCGCGGATGGGATCCGAGAAGCAACGCCTGAGTTGGGAGACGTGGAAGACATCATGAACTCGAGAAAGATGTGGGGGTAGTTCCAACTAGTAGGCAACCTCTCCTCGTTTAGCGAGAATGAGAAAGGGACCAATATAACGAGGAGCCAACTTGCCCTTGATATCGAAACGATGGGTACCCTTCAAGGGAGTAACCCAAAGGTAAGCCTTGTCGCCAACTTCATAAGCCACTTCCTTATGACGATGGTCATACTGGCTCTTTTGACGAGATTGGTCTGTTTTCAAATTATCACGAATGATGCGAACTTGCTCTTCTTCCTCCTGAATCATGTCCGGTCCAAAGAATTGTCTTTCACTGGTTTCTGACCACTTCAGAGGTGTTCGACATCTTCGTCCATACAGAACCTCAAAAGGAGCTTTCTTGAGGCTGGATTGGTAGCTATTGTTATAAGCAAACTCGGCGAAGGGAAGACACTTCTCCCAATCCATACCGAATGAGATAACACAAGCTCTAAGCATGTCTTCGAGAATTTGATTGACCCTTTCCACCTGACCACTTGATTGAGGGTGGAAAGCGGTACTGAAGGAAAGATGGGTGCCCATGGCAGTTTGGAAACTCTCCCAGAAATGAGAAGTGAAAAGACTACCACGGTCTGAATTGATCTCTAGTGGAACACCATGAAGTGACACTATTCGAGAAATATATAAGTCAGCGAGCTGACTAGCAGTGATACTCTCTCGAACAGCTAGGAAGTGAGCCACTTTGGAAAGACGATCAATGACTACGAAGATAGCATTATTCCCTTTCTTGGTCCTGGGAAAGCCGGTGATGAAGTCCATACCAACTTTATCCCATTTCCACTTAGGAATAGCTAAAGGTTGAAGGGTGCTAGCAGGCCTTTGATGGTCTTCCTTAACGCGATGGCAAACGTCGCAGTTAGCAATAAACTGAGCAATTTCTCTCTTCATCCTAGTCCACCAGAACCTCTGGCGCAGGTCCTGATACATCTTAGTACTACCGGGATGAATTGTGAGAGGAGATTCATGGGCCTCCTTAAGGATTAGTTGCCGAAGATGCTGCTTCTTGGGGACCACCAGGCGATTCCCGAAGAAAACAACACCTTGATCATCTATAGAGAAACTACCAGCAATGCCCTTGGCAATGTTTCTCTTGATCCGGGTAATCCCCGTATCATGCTCCTGGGCTTCTATGATATGATCCACAAGAGTAGGTTTTGCCACCAAGGTAGAAAGGAATCCGTGAGGAGCAATGTGAAGGTTAAGTTTACATAATTCCTCATGGAGAAGTGGTTGGCCTTGCTGCAACATGAGATTGTTGCAATAGGACTTATGACTTAGCGCATCAGCCATGACATTTCCCTTGCCTGGGGTGTAGGTAATCGCTAAGTCGTAATCTGAGATCAACTCCAACCAACGTCTTTGCCTAAGGTTTAAATCTGGTTGGGTGAAGATATACTTGAGACTCTGGTGGTCGGTGTATATCTCACAACGTTTACCGAGAAGGTAATGTCGCCATGTCTTAAGTGCATAGACTACGGCTGCAAGCTCTAAATAATGTGTAGGATAATTCTCCTCATGTGGATGCAACTGTCGAGATGCATAGGCAATCACATGACGATCTTGCATAAGAATGCAACCTAGTCCCTATCGTGAGGCGTCGCAGTAGATAACAAAGTCTTTAGTGAAATCCGGTAGCACAAGTATGGAAGCAGAAGTCAGGCGTCTTTTCAGTTCCTGAAAACTGTGCTCACACTATGGGGACCACTCAAACTTTTTATCTTTCTTGAGAAGTTCCGTGAGAGGTTTGGCCACTTTGGAGAAGTTCTCAACGAAGCGGCGACAATAACTGGCTAGACCAAGGAAACTCCTAACTTGCTTAACCGTTTCAGGCGGAGTCCAATCAAGAATGGCCTGAACTCTCTCGGGATTGACAGCAATGCCCTTACCAGATATCACGTGGCCCAGGTAGGTCACTTCTGGCAACCAAAATTTGCACTTGGAGAACTTGGCATAAAGACAGTGCTCTCTGAGTTTCTCTAACACAAGTCTAAGATGTTCGGCGTGCTCTTCCTCGTTCTTCGAGTAAATAAGAATATCATCGAGGTAAACCACGACGTACTTATCTAAGTACTCCATGAAGATCGAGTTCATCAAGCGGGAGAATGTAGCTGGAGCATTGGTTAGACCAAAGGACATGACGGTGTACTCGTACTGACCATAACGAGTGACAAAAGCCGTCTTAGGAATGTCCCCATTTCTGATCTTGATTTGGTGATAGCCTAACCTCAAATCCATCTTGGAAAAGACTGAGGATCCAGCGAGCTGATCATACAGATCGTTGATCCTGGGGAGCGGATACTTGTTCTTTATCATGACCAAATTAACGGGACGATAATCTACAACCATTTGGTGCGTACCATCCTTCTTCTTGACGAAGAGGACGGGGCAAGCCCAGGGAGAAGAACTAGGACGGATGAAACCCTTTTGCAAGGATTCATCGAGTTGTTTCTTAAGCTCAGCTAGCTCTAAGGGTGCCATCTTGTAGGGTCTCCTAGAAATTGGGGCGGTTCCTGGGATAAGATCTATGACAAACTCTACATCTCTGTCAGGTGGAATACCTGGCAGTTCCTCAGGAAAGACATCTGGAAAGTCACGGACTACCGGGATATCTTCAAGGTCAAGAAGAGGGTTGGCATTAAGAGAATAGAGTTGGCGCTTTGCAACTCTAGTGGAGACAGTGACTATCTTGACAGATGGGTGTGTAAGATGAACAGACCTTGTGTAACAATCAATCTTGGCATAATGAGCTTTCATCCAGTCCATACCCAAGATGATGTTAATATCTGTAGACTTGAGGGCTATAAGTGATGCAAGGAATACAAGTATGTCAACAAGGATTTAATTACCATGGCTTACACTAGAAGTTTGCCAGTTGGATCCAGGAGTTTGAATGACTAGTGGAGAGGGCATATCACAAAATGAAATGTTGTGCAAGTTAGCATAGCTTTCAAAAATGAAGGAGTGAGATGCTCTAGTGTCGAACAGAACTGATGCTGGATGACAATTGACAAGGAGTGTACCAAGAACGACATCCGGATCATCATGAGCATCTCTAGCTGAGACGTGATGCACATGTCCACGTTTAATGGAAGCTGACTTGACACTGATCATCTTGCGTGATGGCTTACCACGGCCAACAGACTTCTCAGGCTGGGGTGAAGCATAGTTGGCTTGAGAGCAATCACGTGCATAGTGTCCTGGCTCTCCGCATGTGAAGCAAGTCCCCGAGGTAGGACGTGGACCCGCATTGACAAGCGGTCTACCGATAGGCCTGGGTGGAGCATGTAACTGAAATGGGTGAGGCACCACATAAGAGGGCCTTGGTGAATAACCGGGTGGAAGAGCGGAGTTCGGAACCCAAATCCGGCGCTTCTGAGAACTAGAACCGGAGGAAGAACCCAAATCACGGGTGTGCTTACGAGACTCCTCGTAAGTGAGTTGAGCTGTCTCTGCATTAATGGCCTTGTTCACAAGAGCCTGGAATGTATTGCAATGATGCAAGTGGAGATCACGACGCAACTTGGGGTTGAGACCCTTCCGGAACCTAGCCTGCTTCTTGGCGTCTGTGGACACCTCTTCTGTAGCATAGCGGGCGAGGTTCTCAAACTCTCTGCTGTAAGCATCAACAGCCATCTTATCCTGGGTGAAACTACAGAACTCTTCTATCTTGCGGTCAATTAGAGCCAGAGGGATGTGATGCTCGCAAAAAGCCTCAGTGAAATCTCTCCAGGTGGGTATCTGGCCAGCTGGAAGCATAGCCTCATAGTTCTGCCACCAAATACTAGCAGGACCTTCCAAGTGATAAGCAGTATAGGTGACCTTGTCACCTTCAGCTACGTTCGCAGAACGCAGCTTGTGTGTGATACTACAAAGCCAGTGATCTGCATCAAGTGGTTCAATGGAATGATGGAAGGTAGGTGGTTTCAGGCCAATGAAGTCATGAATGGACACAAACTCTTTGTGCTGATGGGAGGTGTTCTCCTCAATACGTGCTAGCAAGCGGTTAGACTCACGCTTGTTCCTCTCCATCTCTAACATGAACTCTGCCAACGAAGACTGATCGAGAGGATCCTCATCCCTACCATCGCTGTGGTTCCAGCTACGAGCAATAGAAGTTCGGTTAACCGGCAACATCCTGAAGAACAAAACCAAGGAAAACAAGGATGGATTCAGCATCAACTATAGGATGCAGAAGGTAGCACAAGAATTTAGTATCTCTCAAACTCCTAGGACAATTCCGGCAGCATAATGGCAGAAGAATGCTCACAATGAAACATTCCGCAAAGACGGGTAGCACCAAACTCAACATCATCACTCAAGGTTCAAAAATATTACTAAACAGGCTACACCGGAGATACTCGAACTGGGATATGACTCAGACCAACCAATCCTAAGAGACTACGGAGTAGTAACACGTGATCCTGATAGACAAAAGAGGAAGCCTAGTTCCTTAACCCTGTAGGAAAGATAGGATGACTCAGATCAGAAGGCATGAGGTATAAGGAGTAAAAAGAGCCTTACATTCCCTTCCACAATCAATTCCCCTATATAGCTAAAGAATTTCTAGACTCAACTTCGACCAGGTTGGCTTGGAAATCCTACAGGCAGTCAAGCTATGATACCAAAGCTGTCAGGACCCCGATTCCAAGTCACATCGATCTAGCCGGTAACACCTCATATCACTTTGCGACCTCACGCACGGTATTCCCACGGGTGTCGTCTTACCCTGGCCCGAGACCGTTTGCGCCTTTTAGCTCACGTATATGATTGTGTCGCTAGCATCCATATGATAGAGAACCCGGGCCGACATGGCTATTCATGAACCCAAAACGGCACTAACCTATGGGGACAGGCATACATGATTCACATCGAGCATGTTGGTCAGCAGCGTGTGAATCCGGGTTGTAGCACTGGGCTAACAGGACTCCGGGGAACCCGGGCTGTAGTAGGCTAGGCAGGACTCCGGATGTCACCGCGTGACATTTCCCCGAAGGGACAGACACATGAACGAAGTGAAACACATGCGGGCCAGTCAAGTGTCCTGAGCAGTAGTGCTGGGCTAGCAGGACTCCGGTGAACCGGGCTGTAGCGGACTACTATGGCTCAAGGAAGCACTAGACTACATTTCCCCATAAGAGAGGCTGCTAAGGATAAACAACTAGATCGTCGGATCCCACACATAGCAATACACATCACACATACGCATAACATGCAAGTATGTGCTATACAACATGGCATCGCAACATAACGCAACTCATATAGATAAAGGCCCAGAGGAGCCACATAGCATTAAATACAAACAGGGGTCACATGACCCATCATTCAGAGCATACAAGCAACGGAAGCATTACATGTCTGAGTACAGACAAGTACAAAAGAAAAAGGCTAAGAAGCCTGACTATCTACAAGTCCCTCCCAAGGGTACAAGATCGTAGCTGAGGTAACAAGCTACTCGTCGAAGTCCAAGCGGTACTACTAGTGAGACAGATGTCTCACCTGCAAAACATAAATAAAGCAAACGTGAGTACAAAGGTACTCAGCAAGACTTACATCAGATCCTATCATACATGCATTTGTATCAAGAAGGTAATGTGGGGTTTAGTTGCAGCAAGCCAGCTTTGACTCAGTGGCTATCCTGTTCTACGACAACGAGAAACTTCTTTGAGGTGAGGCAGCGCACACGAGTCCACTAATCACCACATCAATACACTACTATGGATTCATCCTCGTCTTCTTACGAGAAGGCCATCCATAGCACTCACACTTGTCTTGAGCATTTTAGAGTATCCACTTCAAGTTGTCTATGTACCACGTAAGCATCCAAGAAGTCCAGAACCGCGGACACGGCTATTCGAATAGATCATGATAACCCTGCAGGGGTGTACTTCTTCACACATGCTCTCACCACTTATCACCATGTACACATCATGTACCTCGGCAACCTTCAAGCGGAAGCCTGGCGAGGGTGTCGGCCACGACCTGACTAACCACACAAGTCTCTCATCCATGTTCATCGCCTATTCGGGTTCCATCCACAAGGAGATCCGGCCGGGGTGTCGCTCACGGCCCCAAACGATGTGAGCAGGGTTCCCAAGCCCACCATCCGGGTGCCACTTGGTACACCGTGCCACTGTGCCTAGTCTGTCCCAAGCCCACCTGGTCGGGTGCCACTTGGTAGACTACTAACACTACCTACAAATACCAGAAACTAGTTGCGACTCCTGGACAGAGATCAAGTTGGTTAATAAGTTGAGAGGGGTCGAGTTACCGGAACCCAATGTGTGGTAGTATCGAGACATTGGACAACATACATAGAACTCAGTGCTTAAGGACGGTTCTAGTGAGACAACCCACCATGTACTCCTACATGGCCTCTCACCGCTACCTTTACCAAATCGTGTTCACACGCTTAACTCTCAACATCAGAACATAGCACTGTACTCCAATTCATTCCCAATGAATCAGACCTGTCACACTCTAAGCAATAGCAAGCATGGCATGGTAGGAACACAACAATGGCTTCAATCAACTCCTACACATACTACTGGGTTTCAACTAGTTACTGTGGCAATGACAGGTCATGCAGAGGAATGGGTTCAACTACCGCAGCACAAAGTAGCAGTTGAATCGTTGTTGTCCTAATGCAATAAATGAGAGCAGGAGCGAGAGAGTAGGATTGTATCGGAATGAACAAGGGGGTTTGCTTGCCTGGTAGATCGACAGGGGGCACTGCTCCTCAGACAGGTACTCTGGAGCACTCTCCGGAGCAGGACCTATCGAGAAGGAACGATGTCGGCAATCAAAACACAATCATATGCAACATTAGGATGCATGAACATGGCATGAGTATGTGATGTTGTTTGAGTTAATGCATCTAGCATTTATTTGCATGAAGTCCATTTGAACCAAAGTTTAAAATGCAACTCCAAAATAAGCCTTTATAAATGCCATTCATGTGTTACCTCATACACAACATGTATAAGTTGGTTTTTCATGCATGAAAATGGTATAGATGGATAGATTGAATTGTTCTGATCATTTTTCATATATAACTTATTTCAATCTGAGCTACGGTTGAATTTCTATGATTTTTTTAAGTTTATATCATTTTCTAGAATTTCCTAATTTAATTAAAACCAGAAAAGAAATAACTGTGTCAGCACTGCATCATGCTTGCGTCAGCAAGTCAACAGCACTGACTGGGGTCAAACCTGACTTGTGGGCTCAACAGTCAGTGTAACAGGTTAATTAATAGAGTTAATTAATTTTTAAACTAATCCTAAACTAAATTAGCAGAGCCGGGCCCCACATGTCATTGACCCTGGGTGGTCAAACACCAGGTCAACTGGGGGTGTTAGACCCGGTCAACCCCACCGGCGTTTAGCCGCCAGCAAGGCCGAACGCGGCGGAGGGCTCAGGATCACCGTTTCGGCGACCAAAAGGACGGCGAAGACCACCTGGGCGTAGCCCGCGCTCGTCCGCACCGATTGGGGCAAGTGGGAGAGGTGGGGGCGGCCGGAGCTCGCCGGAGCGAAGATCAGGGCGGTGGCTGGAGTTCGGCTTCGAGCGGAATCGGGCTGCGGGGCACGGGGAGGCCACCCGAGGGGCTCTGCGGCACCCTCGTGGCACCAGGAGCACGATGGGGTGCTCGGTTTGGGCGGAGACGGGCCAAAACGACGGCGGCGACATGGACGGCGGCGAGGAGCTACGGCCGTGGTGGGGGGAAATGGTGCTAGAGCGCGCGTTAGCAAGGGGGAGAAGGGGGGTTCGGTAGAAGAGCTCACGGCGATTCGTCGGGCGTGCTCAGCGCCTCGGGGGAGGTGTTGGTGTGGCCGCACGGTCGCCGGCGATCTCGGACGCCCGAGGTTGAAGACGAGGTTGGTGAAGCCATTGTGGGGCTTCCGGCGATGCGTGGCTTGGTGAAGAGCTTCAGCACGAGCAGACGGAGCTCATGGGCATGGAGAGGAGGCGAGTTAGTGGTTCTGGGAGCGGCAACGGCGAGCGGTGGCGATGGTGCCGTTCGGGGGGGTGAGAGAGAGAGAGGTCCTGGGAAGGGGATGAGCATGGGGGAGAGTGGGAGAGGGTCGAGGGGAGTGCGTGGCGATGCCAGAGGCGTCCAGGCCGTCGAGGGGGCGAGGCAGGCAGGCAGGAGGTGGCCGGCGTGTGCTCGCGCGCGGCGGCCACGCGCGCGTGTCCTCCTGGCGGGAGGTGGAGGACGACTGGCATCGCCAGTCGGCTGGGCCGCCAGCTGGGCTGCCAGACAGGTAAGTCCAGGTGAGCTTTTCTCCATTTTTTTCTTTTCTATTTTCTGACATTTGTTTCTGATTTAGTAAAATACTAAATCATTTTATTTTCTTCTGACAATTTTTGCAGGGGCCTAAGGAATTATTCCAAAGCCCCTCACCAAAATTCAGAATTATTGGACAATATTATATATATATAAAAATATTTATCCAACGCAAATAATTACTGGATTAATTCCAAATGCCCAAAATAAATAATTATGAGCTCTTTAAAATATTGGTTTGATTTTTACCTCTGACCAATATTTTCAGAGAGCAACATGAACATTTTCTTGGACCTTTTTGGAGCAATTTTTTTATCTGGGTTATTTCCAGAAATGATTTCTGAGGGTTTCACAATCCCCATTTCAAATTTAAATGGAATTTAAACATGATGCACAAATGACTAGCTGGTCTAGGTCATACCAGAACTAGGGATGTGACACGCAGTGCCTTCATATTCTTGCAGAAGGATCAATGGCAGGACGGCAAACACGGCTATGAGCTACACTCTCTCCTCGCACTAACCCGCAAGAATCTCCGGAGCCTAGCTACAGGTGACCCTGCCAACTGCTCTCTTTCATGCGCTTCTCCTGCGCATTAAAGGGAGGGCTCCTGAGCAGCGGCTGAGGTTCGCTCGAGGGTCGGGACCCGAGGACGTAGAGCACCCAGGGGAGTATGAAAGGGGGAAGCTGGCGCGGTTCTAACCTGGCAGTATCACCATCATTGGTGTGTAAATCGAGCGCTACACAAGGAATCATCGTAGGCTCGGTAAGATAAGTCACGCATTCACATTAGCCCAGCACTGTGACTCGGGATTTTTGACTCTTGCAGCCTTGCTCTGGCAATGCCGCCTTCCTTTTCTACCTTTAGAATGCTACTTGCACGCCAAGGGGGATCTCTTGAGCATCGCGCCCTAGGAGCTCTTACCGGACCTCGGGCTGCTCACCTCCTGGCCTTGACCATGGCATCGGGACCTGGCATACCAGCAACGGCTGAAGCCTGCCTGGGGATTGGGACCTGCCGGTGTAGAGCACTAAGCTACCGCGAGGACGAAAAAGGGGAACAATGCCGAAGTAAGGCACGCAACCACAAACGTCATAATGGGAATAATATTGGTGCAAAAGCACTACAGATTCTTTACACTCCCCCACGGGGTTCATCTTGATTCCTCGCAGGGAACAAAAGAAGGGAGCTTCCAGAAGCCCTAGCTATGACGTCGCTGCCGACACCATCATCAATAGTGGGTCGCACGGGGCCGGTGCCAACCCCATCCAGATCATTGAAGACGATGAGCGGATGCCATCGCTACGCTCCGAGCACGGCGGGACCTCAGGGGCACGTAGCGATCATCGCCCGTCTCCGGAGTCTTGTCAAGATCAGTAGAGTCGCTTGACTCCCACGAGTCGTCGTTGCTGCTGGAGGAACTGCCGGCAGGTCCGGGGGCGGGCCCGACGCCCGCTGCCGCGCCATCCTGGCGGTCCTCTCCAGGGCAGTACTCTAGGCGGCGGCCTTCCTCGTCGAAGACCTTGAAGAACAATGTGGAGGCGCCGTCATACTCGAAGTGGATGGCGAGGGCCCCCATGGTGTAGCAGACGCGGGCGACATCGCCCCATCCACGAGTCATGAAAATCTTGCTCGCGGAGACGACCTCGACCTCCGCTCCCGTTTCCAGGGTGCTGCATCCGGCGTGCTGCTACCACAGCTCAAGCGGCCCCCTCGGCAGCATCTCTTCGGCGAAGAACTGTGGGAATCTGATCCACGTGCGGTGTGGCATCGCTGCCCACCTCACGAACTCATGGGAGCAGCCCTCAGCATGAGTTCGTGGATCGGCGGCTCGTGCCACCACGGCTTGGCCACCACGGCCGTGACGCGAGCGGCGTGGGGCGCTGCCTCCTCCTCGGGAGCCTTGCGCTTGGGCGTACAAGGGCAATGGGTAGCCTAGAGAAGGCCACTCGTACCAAAGCCTCGTCACCTCCTCCCTCACGACGATGCCGCGAGAGCGGCCAAACCTCTTCTTCGGCAGGAGTGGCGCCTGCTCCTCACGGGGTTTTTTCCTTTCTCAGCAGCGGAGAACCTCCTTATCGGCGCCATGGGTGTCACAGCAAGACGGCGAAGCGAGGAGGAAGAAGAAGAAGCAGGCGGCGCTAAGAAGGAGATGAGAAACGGGGGCTCGCCCCCCTCCTCATTTATAGCCAGAAGGAGGCCAACCGCCGGCCTCCACAGTCTTAGGTAATGATGGTTTTCTTCTGCATGCAGCAGGGACTCATCAAGTGAAACGGTTGCCGAGGCAGCATGGGGAAGCGGAGGCGCCCACATCTCGGCAATCGCCATGCGTCAACCAAGGCCGCAGGCGGTTGGGGCCCGCGGTGTTCCGCACTTTCCCTTTGGCTTCACCACGAAGCCAAGCTCGAGCGCGCCTTGGGCCCGGGGGCTACTATCGGCTTTCTGGGATCGGGGGTGCCCATACTTGCTTGCCTGCGGCCCAGAGCGTGGCTTCACCAACGGCCCGGTATGACCCATCTTTAGTAGCAACAACTCAAGACCCTCGCGATGAGCCAAGCCTCGCGAGGCGGATGACACCAAGACCTCCCTAGGGGTAGCCTCTCTAGGCTGGCTCCTGAGGAGGGGAGATATGTATGCAAGGAGCACCTCGCAAGGTTCACGTGACATGAGCCATGACGACCAACGCCAGGCGGGCGCCAGCAAGCGTAGTTTACCAGTTTCCCCTTTGGTGCTAGGGTACGAAGCGTAAGCGAGGGGTCCTGAGGCATCAGGCAAAGGTTTCCATATCGGTGCAACAAGACCAAGACCCCCAGGACGGCAAGAAGGAGGTCATCGCGGAGCCCACATCAGCATCACCACCAGAGCCTTTGGCAGGCGAAGACCACCTTTTGTCTGGATAGCTTGTACTAGCTGTCCCCCTTCAAACATGGCGGTTGTGGGATCCCTTTCCGCCTAACATTTTGGAAGAGGATCGAGGCCTCTATAAATAGGACCTAGCCACCACCATAGATAGGGGATTGACCCATCTAGAGAGGGAGAGAGGCCAGGGGATCCATTCCACCCTGACTAGCTCACCAGCTCACCAAGCTCAAGAACACCTCTCCTCCTAAGGCTGTTCATCCTTAGCCCTCGAGGAAATCCACCACCACACTGGAGTAGGGTATTACACCACAAGGTGGCCCGAACCAGTATAAACCCTCTGTGTCTCGTGTTCTTTGTGTTTGTTGAGCTAGGACATGGAATCGTTGAGCGAGCGAACTAGGGAGAGAGAGTTCTTCATGCGCACCCCAGAGTTCGAACCTCACAAGGGTTTGCCGGAACCTATAATCCGACACTCTCTCTCTCTCTCTCTCTCTCTCTCTCTCTCTCTCTGCTCACGGCTGGTCACAAATCCGGTCGGACCACCTCGACCGGGGCAGGCGTGTAGGTGCACCGTTCACGCTGTCGACGGAGGCGAGGGAGGAGACCAAAGGCTGCCCGCGCATCCCGATCGGTGGCCGTGCCGTTCTCTCCAGAGAGCACCGGCACGGGAGGGCCTCCGACCCCTTCTTCCTCCCTGTGGTATTGTGGCCAAGATGCGGCCTCCCGACGCCGTCTTTGCCACATGCTGATGACCCTCAGGTACATATTCCTTCGAAACCTGCCTTGGTCTACTGCCCCAGCTCCCCACGTGGCTGCGTGTGGATCTTTTTCTACTTCCGTCGGCTGTTCCAAAGCCACCTAGACTTTTACTATTATTAGAGGTAAAGCTAGTTCATACAGTCAAATCTAAGAGTTGGTTCAAACAGGGAAGAAAGTGGGAAAGCTATAGCATGAATCTAGGACTTGGTTCTAAGAGGAAACGGGGGAAAACAGTAGATACTGGCTACCCAACCGGTCTCTTGGTTGAAAAGGCTAAGAAAGCATGGTGGATGGCGAAGGGTAGGGGGAAGTGGACCCGTCTCTTGGTTGAAAAAGGAAAGAAAGTGAGGGGTGTTGGGGGGACAACGCAAATGAGAATGAGTAGTTCTAGATTTCCTGTGCTCACATAGGAAAATGTCGCCGAGGAGATAAAAAATGGGACAAATGCAGACATGCTGCTTGAGTGTTTGCCGCTCTCGGCAACCACATCTTCCTCACCACTTTATGCCCATGCTATCCCTACTCCCATATCGCTACCGTTAATGTAAAATCACATGAAGCATTAAGCAATGCCACCGAATGTCACTATAAGTAATGGTCTAGTGTCGTCGATAAATTGAAGCAATGCCACCACCATTTTATGAAGTGCTTCCGTCTTGCTTTATTTCCCATGAATTGTGTTTTTGTAGTTACACTTAAATCTCACACCGCTAACATTGCTTCATCCTAGTGGAACTACACAAATTTGATTGCACATTTACTGACCATGTGCTACTCTCATGACAGTAATACTAATGCTATTGTTCTGCATGTTAATCTAGTGGCAGTGCTGATGTGATGTGATGCTACTTACTTAAGGGCACTTTCATACTGTCAATCTAGTGCCAATTATAACACAATAGATGCTGCTATTAATCATAGGCCACTGCAAATACCTGTCACTGTTTAAATAACCGTATTTCATATTTGTGCAAACAAGGATGTCTGTCTCCATATCGTTTCTATCTGCGCAATCAAAAGTACACACCTCAGTTTTAGTACAACTGCACAAAATGAGATGGCTATTCCTAGTTGTCGTCCTCTAACCACCAGTGTTCCAGGTATTCCTACATTGGTAGTAACTAGGTAGAATGACCAACACAATCTGAAAGAAGCTGATTCGTGCGTTTTACTTCCTGATTGCAGTGCAGGGACGAGCGGAAATAACTACATCATAGCCCAGAATGCACTTTCTACGAGTTGATCCATGGACCGAGGACTAGCTGGCAAAGCTGCACAGAGGTTTTTGGGACATGTGTGCAGACAAGAGGCATTGTGGTCTGCTTTTTTTGCAAATAGCGGTGCTTAAATTTAGTGGAATGCACAAGAATATTACCTTGTCTGTACACTACATGGTTCAATTCAGCATTCCAGATGAGAACACAATTATAATTGGTTATTCTTGAATGAGAGAACCTAACCCTGGATGGTGGCAACAAGAAAAAACCAGAGTGAACTCCACGAAATTTAAGCTTGCCGGGAGGCCCTTTGCTCAGAGAAGCCTTGCTTGTTTTTTCCTGATTTGTAAACCTTCTCACAACTTTGCTCTTGCTGTGAACTAGTATATGTTTGTTATGTTCTATGAATCATTGAGATGTATAAAATTTCTCAACTTATGCTTTTCAAGTTTTTTATGAAGCCGAGTTTAATGTGAGTGTTCCAAATGAACGGTGGACTAGCGTGTGAACGTTTGGAATTTACATTGTGGCCTGAGTTAACTGCATGAACCACTGTAACAAGATACGTAGTTTCTTATATGTCAAACATCAGATTATTGATTGTTAGCTGGTCGATAGCCTAGTGTTGAAGCGAGCTGAGCCAATGTGCCATGTTTTGCACAACTGCTTAAAAGTGGGGTAGCACCAATAGTGTTTACAAGTACTTATGTATACGTCGGCGCACAGTTCTCGAACGAGTACTCAATTTCATCAAACACACACTGCTGGTATGATAAACCGCGACAACTTATGTCTTAGCATGCCATATTCATGAAAAAATTTATGAGGACGCATCTGTTTCGGCAACAATTATGATGGTTCTCATATGATTCACGGGTACACAAAAGTAGCACCAGTTTCCATAGACGGATTCAAATAGAGTACTAGCCCTAGAGGGCTCGATAACAGGCAAGGTTCGGATAATTAGACACAATCCAAACTACTATTAAACAATAGCTGGGGCAACTATTTCATGCCTCGATCAAATTTGGGTTGGACACAAGACGGACCTTGCCATGAACATCATCGAGGACGTCCGGCAGCAGCTTAATCCTGTGAACCTTCATGAAGATAACCTTGTGGCCTTGCCACTCATAAACTTGTTTGTGGAGGCATGCCATGTCATGTTCCTGCGTAAGCTTGACAAGAATAGCATGCCTCACAAACGAAGGAGTAGCTTTGAACTTCTTGTGCTTTAGTACACCCTGGACAACACGCCTGAAAACAGTGAGGCTGGAATACAACTCGACATCGGTATAAGTGCAGATGTCTTCCAGGATCCATCAGCCTAAGTACTACGTTTTCCCAGTGCATATATTCAAGTCATCCGCCTCATAGCGAGTGACATGTACAACCACACAATCCTTGTCTGCATCAGGGCTCTAATTGAAACAGAAACAAATTCTGAATTACTTTCTAGTATAAGAAACACAAGTTATTTAAACCACTATACATAGCATGGCAACGAAGCTAATAAAATTTTGCATTATTCGTCACCACATACTTAGATGAAAAACCACAATTGAGATCGGCAAAGGAAAAAAATCACCTTGGGCCGCTCAGCGGGGGGGGGGGGGGGGACACATCGTCGAAGGGGGAAAACTGCTCCTGCAGTGCCATGGGGGCTGTAACCTGAAACGGGGCATTGACCATCTCAGTAGTGGCCGTGAGCGTATCTGGGGTCGGCTCGGTGGCTGCCTCCATCTTCTTGGAGCTCTCTGTCTCATGGGGATCAGCCTCCCGTGTCTGCTCCAATATCGGCAGATCTTTGCCTGGTTCTCCTTGGTCCATCATGAAACTGACGAATACTTGGAGACCACTGAAAGGAAAACACAATCGCAATGACAATGAAATAAAAAAGAGAGTGAGGATCTGTTACTGCTTTGCAAAAGTTCTTTTTTTCTCTAAATGAAAATATACCAATATCACAGATCCACTTACCTTCCCTTCGTTGGGAGAGAAGAATAGTAGCAGTTGCGAGTGTTGGCTTTCTTGAAGATGGTGAGGGAGAAGGGGATTCAATGAAGAGTGAAAAGATGGTTGCTTTGTCCGTCAAACTTAGACTGCGGGGAGGTGGGGTTTTGTGATACGACGGCTCGTTACTGCCGTGCTACGACCGGGGTGACTCTCCGCCTGCATACTACCTTCTAATTTGGTGGATGGCATTTGGGCCTGCGCACGGCATGGCCCGCATGTCGGTGAACAAAAGTAAAATGACATTTAGTAGAGGAAGACGTTTCGATGACCTAGGAGGAGCCAGAAGCGGTAGTGTATCCACTGTACTAGTAGTAATTGTTTTTCTGGATAGCTGTAGAGTGTCTCCGCTGTACTAGTAGTAATTATTTATCTATGCCCAAGACAAAACAGCCCATCCACCCTAGTAAATAATAAAATCAATTCAAAATCCCATATATTTACTTAATGAGAGGCGCTACCCACACCTAGCACACCGCCCCCCAAAAAAACCTGGGTGCTCTTCTACCTCCTCACTCCCACCCACCTCATGTTAGCTCGCTCCATTCCTCACCTCACTCCTACGGAAAACCCCAGCTCCCCTTCTTCCTCACTACTACAAAAAAAACCCCAGCTCCCCTTCTTCTTCACTCGCACTACAACTAGGCTCGTCATTCGTTACTCTGCTCAAATCCGTGAGGGCGACGCGACACCCTCGAGGAAAATGAAGTCGACTGACCCCAGCGCCAAGAAGATGAGGCTCCCGCCAGCGGTGACGCCTGTTGTAGATCCCGCACCCGGCAGCGCGGGGAGAAGCGGCGACCCCGCCCCAACCGGATCCCAGGAACACGTAGAATCTCGGGTGGACCGCATCAGCGATCTCCCAGACGCCGTCCTTGGGGAGATCATCTCGCTTCTCCCCACGAAGGATAGCTGCCATACCCAAGTCCTCTCAATTCGGTGGCGCCCTCTATGGCGTGCCTTGCCCCTTAATCTGGACTATCATTAGCTATCTCTCTTCAATGATTTTGAAATCCCCAGAGCCATCATCTCCTCCCACCAGGGCTCCGTTCAAAGCCTCTACATCCCATCATGCTACATGAGCAAGCATACCATGCCCTGCACGGTGGACGCCTAGCTAAAATCCCTTGAATTCATAGAACTACAGCTGCTTGAGTTCAACTATTCCCCTAGAAATCACCTACCAGATACCGAACACCATGTACTTGTGCCCTCAGCACCGATGTCCATCTCGTGGTTTTCCTCCTCTCTCCACACCGCCACCTTTGCGTTGTGCTACCTATAGCAATTTGGTACTAAACCTTCGACTCCCATTTCTCAAGAAACTTTCACTTGTGCGGCTTTGTACATCGGAGGCCTCATTGCATAACATCATCCACTCCAGTAGCCCTGCCCTGGAGAGCTTGGTGCTTGTTTTCACAGTTAGAATTGGTTGTCTCCAAATAAAGTCGCCTAACCTTGTAAGAATTGGAATTTCTTTTGACGAAAGGCAGGTCATCATCCAAGATGCCCCTTCACTTCAAAGGTTGATCCTTGATTCTAGTTATTCACCATCGCAAATAATCGTCCTCTCTACGCCTAAACTGGAGACCTTCGGTGTAATACATGATCTTTGTGCTCATTTCAATATGGTGTTTGGCTCCACAGTTCTTTAGGTACTTTATATTATCATCTACACTTGTAACCATAAGCTGCATTTTAAATTTCTGCGCATAAGTTATATATCATCTCGGAGTACACATTGTGTACTAATATTATGTTCTATGCTCAATGAAGAGTTTCTCCATGGATAGCCTATCAATGGTGATGGATTCTATCAAGATCTTATATATCCAAATGAATAGTTTTGATCTAAACAAGATTATTGGATTGCTGCAATGCTTTCCAGGTCTGGAGAAGTTGTATATAAAGGTGATAATTTCACGCACATTGGAAGCCCGCATATAGTGTACTAGAATTAACCATTCAGTTGTTGCTCTTTCGACACTCTTTTTTAGACCTTAACTGTTTTCAATCTTCATGTCTATTTAGGCAACAGGATGGGGTAAGAAAGTCATAACCAATCGGTGGATTCGTAAGTACCGGGATTTTCTCACTTCTCATGACATTCGATTGAAGACAATAACACTAGAACGATATGTTGCCAACCATGCAAATACTAGATCACATTCTTCCTGCTAAATGCGAGGTTACTATTGTCCATCAGGCTTAAGTTTATCAGCAGCATGGTTTTGATGGATGGGTATGTCGAAGAGCAAAAAATGAGTTTCAGGTGGGCAAAAGAGCTTCTGAAGATGCCGGAATTCTATTTACAACATATTGTGGTCATAATCCAGTAAATTTTATGACCCAGGATGTTCATTCTATGGACCTGACCGATCCATTTGACTGTGACTGCAGAAAACAGTGTTGGAGTTAGATGTCGTTGCCCTTTTCAACTTGGGTATTGTCTAAACCCGATGAACAATTGACCCTCGTGCTTTTGTATAGTTTGTAAGCTGGAGTTAGATTTTCTTGCCCTTTTCAACTCGGCTATCACTGTCATATTTTCTTTGAAACAAGGCAAATGCTTTGCCATTCGTTTAATTTAGAGTGAAATATTGTAACAAATCCCAACCAAGGGAAATAACATCACTCTCGCTGGCTGCTTGAGCTCACTGTGCATTACAGAAGGCAAGTGATTAGCCCCCACCAGCACCCACAAACTTATTTCGAACTAGCACACCAAAAGGGTTGTAAATTTTCATAGGAAAGGCTGCATGACCATGACATATTTCGATTCAGACAGTTGGGACCCACGAGGAAATAGCCTATCCAAGGTGGTGTCAACTTACTAGCTAGTCAACAAACGATTCTACCTACCAACCGTTGGATTGACATCCAACATCTGTCGTGTATCATCTATCTCTTGTCTTCTTCCTCCAGCCGCCCAAACCAAACCACCCCGTCGGCTCCGCCTGCTCCCGCCTCCCATGGCTGGCTGCGCCTCCGCCGCCCTACCGTACCCTCCAACGTTGGCTAGTCCCTCCCTCTATTCCCCCACTCGTCCTATTATTCTCCGGCGATGTCAGCCCCAACATGCACCCACACTCGAACCAGTCAACCCTCGTACTCCCCTCCGCCTACGACTGGACCGGCGCATCTTCCACGGCTCCTGTTTGTTCCGTCCGAGGCCTCGCAGTCGTCCTCCGCCTTGGTTCGGTCACCGTGCGTGGTGTGCCACCCTCTTGTGTTGTCAACATCGTCAACAACCGAGAGGAACAAGGAGATCACTGTACGTGGAGAGGATGACATTAGGGACCCACCAATGTCATGGCAGTACGCAAGCAAGTGCCTCGTTATTACAAGCCCAAAAAATGGTTCCTCCTAATGGTTGGACATCTAGGGCTCATGCCATTGTCAACGCAGTCAATAAACGTGAGAATTACACAACGAGCGGTTGACACCACGAACCTAGCAGGTCGCGCAGTTTTTATTTACTTTTTTTTGAGGAACAGGCAGTTGTTATTTATACTAGTTTTCGTGATGGATCAGGGTAACAACGGGGTTGTGTAGGGGCTGTGGCCCATCAAGCTAGAGTTTTATTTATGTTTACCACATCATGAGCCCACTTGTGTTTTTTTCTTGCTGAAAATGGCTAGCCCAGTTCTATTTTTAAGAAAAGAAATACAAAAACGAGGCCTACTTGCTTTATCAGCCCTACTAGGCTGCAAATCTTTTGAGACAAGGAGAGTTTCATTCGGTTTGCCCAGAAATGGGCCATACATTTTTAAAACACATCAAACCGGGAATTAGTTTCAATATTTTTTCAATACAAGATTTTAAATTCCATTGATTTTTATGCGTGGACAATTATTTGGATTTTATATTTATATAAATTATTTTTCAAAATAGTTTGAATTTGACTCAATATTTCGGGATTAAAAACAGTTGACCGCACCGAAATAGGCAAAATTTCGTATAATTTTTAACCGTGGCCACAATACGGGGTGCAATGCTAACAAAAATAAGACGGGCTCCAAAAAAATTCTTAAGAGTTAGCAAATGGGCTGTAAATTATTAGAAATAATGGCAGATGGGTTGTATGCTGTTTTCCATAGATTTGAGGCTGACTTGTGCGCCTACTACAGGTTGCTTTTACGCGTATGCTTTCCGAAAAAAGGTTGACGCACACGCAACGTAGTGTCAACTTAGTCAACATACGAGAGTAGTGACTATTGGATGTCCATCCAACGGCCATCGTGCTTCTTCAATCTCTGGTCTTCATGCTCCAGCTGCTCAAACAAGCGCCGTCAGGACTGCCCACTCCCTCCTCCCGCGGCCGGTTGTGCTGCCGCGCAGGCCTCACCAGCCCACCGCACTCCCATCGCTGGCCTAGCCATCCCTCTACTCACCCACACCTGTTGTTATTCTCCGGCGACGGCAGATGAACCGGTAAACCCTCGTACTCCCCTCCACGTGGGAAACAACTGTCGAATCTTCCCTGGCTCCGTACCATTCCCTTCTTAGGCCTCACTGCCGTCCCCTGCCCTGGTGCTCTCGGCGCAGCGTGGTCAAGGCAGTCAACGAACGACATCCATCAGAAGTGGACTGTACGTGGAGAGGCTGACAGCTGGGTCCACGGCCACACGCAAGGAAATGCCTCCTTATTATGCGCAAAGTAATTATTCCTCCACTTGACAGCTGGGACCCACCGGAAGGGCCTCTGTATTTCATGAAAAAAATGTTCCCCCGCTGACAGGTTGGACCCACCAGCTATATCTTCGCACGCAAGGAAGTGCCTTCTTATTACGTAGAAAAAATGAATACCCCTGCTAGCTAGGACCCACCATAGTGGGATGATGACTTGTGGGCCTACTAAGTTTACGAGGACAGAGGGCTTTCTCAACATAATCAATAATGAACGATTCTAGCTCCAGTGACCGTACGATGTCCATCCAACGGCCGTAGTGCTTCTTCAACCTCTGGTCTTCTTGCTCCAGCCGCCCAAAGTAGCATCGGTCGTGCCGCATGCTCCTGCCTCCCGTGGCTGGTTGTGCTGCTGTGGAGGCCTCACCGTCCCCTACTATTCCCACCGCTGGCCAGGCCCTGCAGCGCTGGCAGCCTCACACCGTAGCCGAACCAGTGAACACTCGTACTCCTCTTCGCGTGGGCATCCACTTCCACGTCTTCCCCGGCTCCACGTTGTCCCCTTCCTAGGCCTCGTCGTCGTCCTCCGCCTTGGTTCTCTCGGCGTGGCGTGGTCAATGTAGTCAAGGAACGACATCCATCATAAGTGGACTGTACGTGGAGAGGCTGACAGCTGGGTCCACGGCCACACACAAGGAAATGCCTCCTTATTACGCGCAAAATAATGATTCCTCCACCTGACATCTGGGACCCACCGGAAGGGCCTCTGTATTTCATTAAAAAATGCCCCCCCCCCCCCGCTGATAGGTTGGACCCACCAGCTATATCTTCTTATGCAAGGAAGTGCCTTCTTATTACGCACAAAAAAATGAATACTCCCCCTGCTAGCTGGGACCCAGCATAGTGGGAGGCTGACATGTGGGCCTACTAAGTTGACGGGGACGGAGGGCTTTGTCAACTTAGTCAATATGAATGATTCTAGCTCCAGTGACCGTACGATGTCCATCCAATGACCGTAGTGCTTCTTCACCTCTCGTCTTCTTGCTCCAGCCGCCCAAAGCAGCGCCGGTTGTGCCACCTGCTCCTGCCTCCCGTGGCCAGCTGTGGTACCGCGGAGGCCTCACTGCCCCAACTACTCCCACCGCTGGCCAGGCCCTGCGGAGATGGCAGCCTCACACCGCAGCCAAACCACTGAACCCTCGTACACCTCTCCACGTGGGCATCCACTGTCGTGTCTTCCCCGGCTCCGCGTCGTCCCCTTCCTAGGCCTCGCCATCGTCCACCGCCTTGGTGCTCTCAGCGCGGCGTGGTCAATGCGGTCAGCGAATGACTTCCATCGGAAGAGTACTGTACATGGAGAGGCTGACAGCAAGGTCCATGGCCGCAGCAAGGAAGTGCCTCCTTATTACACGGAAAATAATGATTCCTCCACCCGACAGCAAGGACCCACTGGATGGGCCACCGTATTTCGCGAAAAAAACATTCCCCCCTGACCGTTGGTACCCACCAGCTACATCTCCGCATGCAAGGAAGTGCCAGAAAGTCGGGACCCACCTGGTCGAAGCGTATGTAGTATTGTCATTCTGGTCGCGAACGTGTACGTACATACTGGTCGATCGGTCTCTCTGCAAGTATGAACCGTTCCCGAGTAAGTAGCGACACGTGTCGTTGTAGAGCACCCGACATAGCAGTTCACGCAGTCCCGTCTAAGTCCTGTACACATACATACACAGGGCAAAAAATACAACCACGTATGTACATATGGGCGGGGTCTCGAGCACGTACTCGCGCATATATATACGGACGGCCAGGGCTTGCGTACATGGAGGCAACGGACGGGAGCAACGGCATCCTATTCATCGAGCAGCGAACCGGCTGGGTCGGAATAGAGAAACAGTGCCGTGCTCATCGGGAGGCAACGGAATACATCGTGTTCATCGGGATCCAACCGGCTTGGGCAGAATAGCCGATCGAAACGAGGCCTCACGTACCACAGGACGGAGGAAACGGCCCTGTGTTCAACCGGCCACAGTCGAAACGGGATTCTGTTCATCGGGAGCGGTCTAGCGTACCGTAGAACGAAGGAAACGGCCTTGTGTTCGACCGGCCACGGTCGAAACGGGATCCTGTTCATCGGGAGGGGTGTGACGTATCGCAAAACGGAGGAAACGGACTTGTGTTGGAGCGCTACGGTCGAAACGGGGTCCTGTTCATCAGGAGGGGTGTGGTGTACCGCAAAATGGGACTCCACAGGATACTGTTCATGTCCACCGTCGACCTCCTCCAGCCTCCACCTGCGACTGTTCATCCAGCCTCCACCGCTCCTCCACCGGCTACTGTTCAACCAGCCCTCTCAACGGGGTCCTGTTCAGCCACCCCTCCGCTGGCTACTGTTCATCCAGCCCTCCACCGGCTACTATTCATCCAGCCCTCCATGGGGTCCTGTTCATCCACCCCCAACCGACTCGATCGATCGGTGTCATGTTCATCCAGCGGCAACGACCTCTACTACCACGGGGTCCTATTCATCCACCCCCCGGGAACTGTTCATCCAACCCCTCCCCCCCAACAATGCTCACTATTCATCAAGAGGCAGCAGGTTCAATCGGCTTCAGTTAGCAGCAGTAGCGAAGGAATCACTCGATCGAGTTCGGTTAACATCCATCGATTGATCGCTCGGGATCAGTATCACGTAGCCTGCAGTGCGATCGCTCGGATTCAGTTAGAGCCCAACGCCTCGCTCAGGTTCAGTTAAAGCACAATGCCTCACACACACGCGTGTATGTATGAGATAAATGCGCATCGCTCGGCCCTCGACCACCCACTGTAGCCGGGAAGTCCCTCGATATTTTCCTCGCCCTCGCTTCTACCATGGTTATTTCCGTCGTGGACAGCCCAAAGAATCTGTCATGATTTTTTGTCATAGAAGTAGGATCCCACCACATCTATGATGTTACTGGGTTTTGTCACAATTATCGTCATAGAAGTGTCAAGCATGAAAGAAAAAAAATCTTTTCGGCCCAAAATGTCATGGATGTGTCTTTTTTGTAGTGGGGAGAGGATGTTATGGTAGGTGGGCCGGGACTGGGTGTAGTGCTGTTGTGCTAGCGTTTGCGGGCACGGGATCTGCTGCCATGGGAGCGTGATCGGCGGGCGCGGGATCGGTTGCTATGGCAGCGTTTTCTGTGGGCGCTGTGATGGTAGGTTTTGGGACGCGGGGCACACGAGGTAGGGTAGAACGGTGCTATTGCGGCATGGGTGGCTGGTAGTGTAGCTCAGGAGGGTCTAGGTTGGTGTGGGCATGGGCTGGGAGAATGGGTATTGTTGTTCATCAAATATCACGTGTCGAGAGATGATGACTTTGCCCGTGTCGTGGTTTAGACATCGATATCCTTTTTGATTGGGTGAGTACCCAAGAAATACACAAGCAACCGATCATGGGTATAGCTTGTGCGGAGTGGTGGCACTAAGGTTTGGGTAACAAAGACACCCGAAAACCCTAAGAGAAGGAACAAGGGCGTCTATTTAGGAGGAAGGTGGATGTCTTCAGAGCTTCCGCCCAATATGTGAATGGGATGGATGCATGCATGAGCATGGAGCAACTAGTATCGTTGAGTGGGCATAGTATTCTTTTGGCACGCCCATTCTGTGGGAAGGTGTAAGGGCACGACAGGCGTTGAGCGATCCCTAGCGAGGAGAAGAGCTCACGAGATGCTATAAATGGATAAGAGAGACATGGATTTCCCGCTCAGCTCAAATTGTATCCTTTTCCTTCTGCTTGGACATGAAAAGATATGGAATATTTGACTAAGACTGGATTTCATTCCACTTTGCTATTTCAAAACAACAACTTATGTTATCAACTATTTTGTATTTTCAAAGTTATTAATTGTCTCATACCCTATTTTTGATTTCGGTAGTATGGTGTAGTGTATCTTATGCAAACAGAGGTTGTCTAATTCCTTGCCATTGTCTGTCTGGATGGCGAGGATGGGTAGGTGAAACTGGGTATGTAGGAAACTAGTGAAAGTGCGTAGAGTGGGGAGGACCTCAGACTTATGATGTAGGGGGAACGTCCAGGTAAAATGGTTGCAATCATCCACAACAACAATATAGTACTGACAAACGGAAATGCTCATATTGGGAGAGGTCCAAATGTCACAATGTACAAGCTGAAAAGGGAAATAAGATACATGATCTGATGTGCTAAATGGCATACGCACACTCTTTCCTAAGAGACAAGCATTCCAGGTGGGGCGGGATACATAAGATGGACGAATGTGGGAGCACTTGAGGGTGTGATCTAGAGCATCAGCACCGAGATGTCCGAGTTAGCAATGCCATGTGTCACGGGAGTCGATGAGCAGGGCTTGGTGGCGGGTTGGTGGCGTGGTCACGGGATAGAGCTCGTCCGGCGAATCACATCGGAGTATCACTGTCTTCGTTCTTCGATCCTTGATAGCACAACCAATTTCATCAAATACCTCGTTAACAGGATTATCGTGAGTCAAGGTTTTAATAGAAATGAGTTTTTTGATGAGGTAAGGAGAGATGAGGACATTGTTTAGGGAGAGGGGTACGGTGGTGGTGGGGATGGAGTGATGACCTGAGTGCGTAACTGCGAGCGTTGATCCATCACCAACAGTAATTCCAGAAGAGAAACATGGCTGGGAGGAGGTGAGTACACCTAACGACGAGGCCATGTGCGCGGTGCCGCCGGTGTACATGTACCATTCTGCACCAGATGCACCTCACTGCACCTGCTCGACCTACATGTTGTTGAGGGCGTGGATTAATGCGGTCTGGTCCAATGCGGCACTAGCGGAGTTGGCTAGGATGCCACCCGTGGGTCCGCCGACGGGACCGCCAGTGGGAGCACCGACAGAAGCTCCGTATAGGGGTGCGCGGGGATGACGTCGGGGTGCCAGACGACAGGTGGAGCAGAGATGGGTACCCCACCATAGTGGGACGCGGCACCGGCGAAGAGTTGCACCCCACTCAGGCGCGGGCCAAGTATGCCTGAACCAGGAGCCAGCGGACGACAGGGCATTGCCCATGCGTGAACCATGTCGGTCCACAATGCCGGTGCATGATGCCCAGGCGCGACGACGCCCCCGTCGGAGTTGGAGGACTCACCGCCGCCCGAGCCACCGGACCTACCTCTGCCCCTACCACGCCCACCGTGGTTATTGTTGTCGGCTCGTTGGAGTTGTTACCCCCCCCACCCCCGCCGTGGTTCGGTTGTGCCGGCGCCCGAGCTGTGTGGAGGGCAGTCTTAGTGGGCCGCTCGTCCGCCTGACGGCTTTCCTCGAGCATGAAGAAGGCGCGGCACCGGAGAAAGGTGGGAACGGTGCCTGCATGGTCAGGATGAAGGAAATATGCCCTAGAGGCAATAATAAAGTTGTTATTTTATATTTCCTTATATCATGGTAAATGTTTATTATGCATGCTAGAATTATATTAACCGGAAGCTTGATACATGTGTGGATACATAGACAAAACACTGTGTCCCTAGTAAGCCTCTACTAGAATAGCTTGTTAATCAAAGATGGTTAAGTTTCCTAAGCATAGAAATGTGTTTTCATTTGATGAACTGGATCACATCATTAGGAGAATGATGTGATGGACAAGACCCATCCATTAGCTCAGCATGTTGATCGTTCAGTATTATTACTATTGCTTTCTTCGACTATGAGATTATGCAACTCCCGGATACCGGAGGAATACCTTATGTGCTATCAAACATCACAATGTAACTGGGTGATTATAAAGATGCTCTACAGGTATCTCCGAAGGTGTTTGTCGGGTTGGCATAGATCGAGAT
Source organism: Triticum urartu (assembly GCF_003073215.2). Lineage (NCBI taxonomy): Eukaryota > Viridiplantae > Streptophyta > Magnoliopsida > Poales > Poaceae > Triticum > Triticum urartu. The sequence continues at coordinate 267,323,807 of NC_053024.1, read as the reverse complement.
TAGGATTTGTCACTCTGAGTATCGGAGAGGTATCTTTGGGCCCTCTTGGTAATGCACATCATAATAAGTGTTGCAAGCAATGTGACTAATGAGTTAGTTGCGGGATGATGTATTACGGAATGAGTAAAGAGACTTGCCGGTAACGAGATTGAACTAGGTATGAAGATACCGATGATCGAATCTCGGGCAAGTAACATACCAATGACAAAGGGAATAACGTATGTTGGCATTACGGTACGACCGATAAAATCTTCATACAACATGTGGAAACCAATATGAGCATCCAGGTTTCGCTGTTGGTTATTGACCAGAGAGGTGTCTCGGTCATATATACATAGTTCTCGAACCCGTAGGGTCCGCACGCTTAACGTTCGATGTCGATTTTGTATTATATGAGTTATGTGATTTGTTGACTGAATGTTGTTCGGAGTCCCGGATGAGATCACAGACATGAAGATGAGTCTTGAAATGGTCGAGAGGTAAAGATTCATATATAGGACGATAGTATTCGGACACCAGAAGTGTTCTAGGGGTACCGGGTACGTATCGGGTCACCGGAAGGGCCTAAAGGATGAGAAGGAAATGAATGGAAGGGAGAAGAAAAGAGGAGGATTCGGCCTCCCCCTTTCCTTCCCCTCCCGCCTCTCTTTCCTTCCACCTCCGATGGATATGGAAGGGGGGAGGCCTACTTGGAGGAGGTGAGCAAGTAGGATTACTCCTACTTGGGGCACCCCTTGCAGCCCCTCTCCCTCTCCCACCTATATATATGTGGGGAGGGGCACCCCTAGAACACACAACATTGATTCCTAGCCATGTGTGGCGGCCCCCTCCACAGTTTACGCCTCCGGTCATATTGTCGTAGTACTTAGGGGAAGCCCTACACGGATCACTTCACCATCACTGTTACCACGCCGTTGTGCTGACAAAACTCTCCCTCCACACTTTGCTGGATCAAGAGTTCGAGGGACATCATCGAGCTGAACATGTGCAGAACTCAGAGGTGTCGTACGTTCGGTGCTTGATCAGTCAGAACAAGAAGAAGTTCGACTACATCAACTGCGTTGTCAAACGCTTACTCTTTCGGTCTACGAGGGTATGTGGACACACTCTCCCCCTCTCGTTGCTATGCATCTCCTAGATAGATCTTGCGTGAGCGTAGGAAATTTTTGAAATTGCATGCTACGTTCCCCAACGATGGTATCCGAGCCAGGTCTATGCCTAGATGATATGCACGAGTAGAACACAAAGAGTTTTGGGCGATTATAGTCATACTGCTTACCACCAAAGTGTTATTTTTATTCGGCGGTATTGTTGGATGAAGCGGCCCGGACCAACCTTACATGACCATGTTCATGAGACCGGTTCCACCGACAGACATGCAACTTGTTTTGCATAAAGGTGGCCGGCGGGTTTCTGTTTCTCCATCTTTAGTTGAATCGAATTTGATTATGGCCGGTCCTTGTTGAAGGTTAAAACAACAAACTTGATGAAACATCGTTTTGGTTTTCATGCGTAGGTAAAAACAGTTCTTACTAGAAGCCCGTAGCAACCACGTAAAACTTGCAACAACAAAGTAGAGGACGTCTAACTTGTTTTTGCAGGGCATGTTGTGATGTGATATGGTTAAGACATGGTGTGATATACATTATTGTATGAGATGATCTGGTTTTGTAAAAGTTATTGGCAACTGGCAGGAGCCTTATGGTTGTCGCTTTATTGTATGAAATGCAATCACCGTGTAATTGCTTTACTTTATCACTATGCGTTAGTGATAGTTGTAGAAGCAATAGTTGTTGAGACGACAACGACACTACGATGGAGATCAAGGTGTCAAGCCGGTGACAACAGGAATCATGACGGTGCTTTGGAGATGGAGATCAAAGGCACAATATGATGATGGCCATATCATGTCACATATTTTGATTGCATGTGATGTTTATCTTTTATGCATCTTATTTTCCTTAGTACGGCGGTAGCATTATAAGATGATCCCTCACTAAAATTTCAAGGTATAAGTTTTCTCCCTGAGTATGCACCATTGCAACAGTTCCTCATGCCGAGACACCACATGATGATCGGGTGTGATAAGCTCTACGTTCACATACAACGGGTGCAAGATAGTTTTGCACGTGCGGAATACTCGGGTTAAACTTGACGAGCCTAGCATGTACATACATGGCCTCGGCACACTGGAGACTGAAAGGTCGAACGTGTATCATATAGTAGATATGATCAACATAGAGATGTTCACCATTGAAGACTACTCCATCTCACGTGATGATCGGACATGGTTTAGTTATTTGGATCACGTTTAGATGACTCGAGAGATGTCTATCTAAGTGTGAGTTCTTAAGTAATATGATTAATTGAACTTAATTTATGATGAACTTAGTCCTAATATTATTTGCATATCTATGTTGTAGATCAATAGCTCACGTATAGCTCCCCTATTTTCTTTTTGATATCTTCCTAGAGAAAACTAAGTTGAAAGATGATAGTAGCAATGATGCAGACTGGGTTCATGATCAGAGGATTATGTCCTTGATGCACCGCTAGGTGACAGACCTATTGCAGGAGCTGATGCAGACATTATGAATGTTTGACAAGCTCAATATGATGACTACTTGATAGTTTAGTGCGCCATAATTTATGGCTTAGAACCGGGACTTCAAAAATGTTTTGAACGCCACGGAGCATATGAGATGTTCCAAGAGCTGAAATTGGTATTTCAGACTCATGCCTGTGTTAAGAGGTATGAGACCTCTGACAAGTACTTTGCGTATAAGATGGAGGAGAATAGCTCAGCTAGTAGGACGTGCTCAGAATGTCTGAGTACTAAAATCACTTGAATTAAGTGGGAGTTAATCTTCCACATAAGATAATGATTGACAGAGTTCTCTAGTCACTATCACGAAGTTACTAGAACTTCATGATGAACTATAATATGCAAGGGATAACGGTAACGATTCCCAAGCTCTTCACAATGCTGAAATCGACGAATGTAGAAATCAAGAAAAAGCATCAAGTGTTGATGGTTGACAAGACCACTAGTTTCAAGTAAAAGGGCAAGGGAAAGAAAGGGAACTTCAAGAAGAATGGAAAGCAAGTTGCCACTCCCATGAAGAAGCCCAAAGCTAGAACTTAGCCTGAAACTGAGTGCTTCTACTGCAAAGGGATTGGTGACTAGAAGCGGAACTACCCCAAATACTTGGCGGATAAGAAGGATGGCAAAGTGAACAAAGGTATATTTGATATACATGTTACTGATGTGTACTTTACTAGTGTTCATAGTAACCCCAGGGTATTTGATATCGGTTCAGTTGCTAAGATTAGTATCTTGAAAAAGGAGTTGCAAGATGAACAGAGACTAGTTAAGGGCAAGGTGACGATGTGTGTTGGAAATGATTCCAAGGTTCATAAGATCACCATCGCACACTCCTTTTACCTTCAAGATTAATGTTGAACCTAAAAGAAATGTTATTTGGTGTTTGCGTTGAGCATGAATATGATTGGATCGTGATTATTGCAATACGGTTATTCATTTAAGTCAAAGAATAATTGTTGTTCTGTTTACATGAATAAAACCTTCTATGGTGATACGCTTAATATAAATGGTTTATTGAATCTCGATCATAGTGATACACATATTCATAATATTGATGCCAAAAGATCCAAAGTTGATAATGATAGCGCAACATACTTGTGGCACTGCCGTTTAGGTCATATTGGTGGAAAGCACATGAAGAAACTCCATGCAGATGGACTTTTGGAATCACTTGATTATGAATCATTTGATGCTAGCGAACCATGCCTCATGGGCAAGATGACTAAGACTCCGTTCTCCGGAACAATGAATCGAGCCACCGACTTATTGGAAATAGTGTTGAGGCTCGCGGCGGATATCGTTATTTTCTAACCTTCACATATGATTTGAGCAGATATGGGTATATCTACTTAATAAAACACAAGTCTGAAACATTTGAAAAAGTTCAAAGAATTTCAGAGTGATGAGGAGAATCATCGTAACAAGAAAATAAAGTTTGTACGATCCGATCGCGGAGGCGAACATTTGAGTTACGAGTTTGGCCTTCATTTAAACCAATGTGGAATAGTTTAACAACTCATGCCACCTAGAACACCACAGCGTAATGGTGTGTCCGAATGTTGTAACCGTACTTTATTAGATATGGTGCGATCTATGATGTCTCTTAGTGATTTACCACTATCATTTTGGGGTTATGCATTAGAGACAGCTGCATTCACGTTAAAGAGGGCACCATCTGAATTTGTTGAGACGACACCGTATGAAGTATGGTTTGGAAAGAAACCTAAGCTGTCGTTTCTTAAAGTTTGGGGTTGCGATGCTTATGTGAAAAAGCTTTAGCCTGATAAGCTCGAACCCAAATCGGAGAAGTGCGTCTTCATAGGATACCCAAAAGAAACTGTTGGGTATACCTTCTATCACAGATCCGAAGGCAAGATCTTTATTGCTAAGAATGGATCCTTTCTAGAGAAGGAATTTCTCTCAAAAGAAGTGAGTGGCAGGAAAGTAGAACTTGATGAGGTAAATGTACCTTCTCTCTAATTGGAATGTAGTTCATCACAGAAATCTGTTCCAGGGATGCCTACGCCAACTAGAGAGGAAGCTAATGATAATGATCATGAAAACTTCATATCAAGTTAGTACCGAACCCCGCAGGTCAACCAGAGCATGTTCTGCACCAGAGTGGTATGGTAATCCTGTTCTGGAAGTCATGTTACTAGACCATGACAAACCTACGAACTATGAGGAAGAGATGATGAGCCCAGATCCGATAAATGGCTTGAGGCCATGAAATCTGAGATAGGACCCATGTATGAGAACAAAGTGTGGACTTTGGTGGACTTGCCCAATGATCGGCAAGCCATTGAGAATAAATGGATCTTCAAGAGGAAGACGGACGATGATCGTAGTGTTACTATATATAAAGCTCGAATAGTCGCAAAATGTTTTCGGCAAGTTCAAGGTGTTGACTACGATGAGATTTTCTCACTCATAGCGATGCTTAAGTCTGTCTGAATCGTGTTAGAAATTGCCGCATTTTATGAAATCTGGCAACCAAAGGTTTTGTCGATCCTAAAGGTGCTAACAAAGTGTGCGAGCTCCAGCGATCCATCTATGGAACTGGTGCAAGCATCTCGGAGTTAGAATATACGCTTTGATGAGATGATCAAAGCATATAGTTTTATACAGACTTGTGGTGAAGCCTGTATTTACAAGAAAGTGAGTGGGAGCACTACAGCCTTTCTGATAAGTATATGTTAATGACATATTGTTGATCGGAAATGATGTAGAATTTTTTGGAAAGCATAAACGAGTGTTTGAAAGGAGTTTTTCAAGGAAAGACCTCGGTGAAGCTGCTTACATATTAGGCATCAAGATCTATAGAGATAGATTAAGACGCTTGATAAGACTTTCGATGAGTACATACCTTTGAAGGAGTTCAAAACGGATCAGTCAAAGAAGGAATTCTTGCCTGAGTTGTAAGGTATGATGTTGAGTAAGACTCAAAACCCGACCACGATAGAAGATAGAGAGAGAATGAAACTCATTCCCTATGCCTCAGCCATAGGTTTTGTAAAGTATGCCATGTTGTATACCAGACCTATTGTATACCTTTCCATGAGTTTGGCAAGGGGGTACAATAGTGATCCAGGAGTAGATCACTGAACAACGGTCAAAATTATCCTTAGTTACCTAAGAGGACTAGGTGATAAAGAGTTCATCGTAAAGAGTTACATCGATGCAAGCTTTGACAGTAATATAGATGACTCTAAGTCTCAATCTAGATACATATTGAACGTGGAAGCAATTAGCTAGAGTAGCTCCATGCAGAGCATTGTAGACATAGAAATTTGCAAAATACATACGGATCTGAATGTGGCAGACCCGTTGACTAAAAACTTATCTCACAAACAAAACATGATCACGCCTTAGTACTCTTTGGGTGTTAATCACATAGCGATGTGAACTAGATTATTGACTCTAGTAAACCCTTTGAGTGCTGGTCACATGGAGATGTGAACTACGGGTGTTAATCACATAAATATGTGAACTATTGGTGTTAAATCACATGGCGATGTGAACTAGACTATTGACTCTAGAGGCAATAATAAAGTTGTTATTTTATATTTCCTTATATCATGATAAATGTTTTATTATTCATGCTAGAATTGTATTAATCGGAACCTTGATACATGTGTGGATACATAGAGAAAACACTGTGTCCCTAGTAAGCCTCTATTAGACTAGCTCGTTAATCAAAGATGGTTAAGTTTCCTAACCATAGACATGTGTTGTCATTTGATGAACAGGATCACATCCTTAAGAGAATGATGTGATGGACAAGACCCATCCGTTAGCTTAGCATGTTGATCGTTCAGTTTTATTGTTATTGCTTTCTTCATGTCAAATACATATTCCTTCGACTGTGAGATTATGAAACTCCCTGATACCGGAGGAATACCTTGTGTGCTATCAAATGTCACAACGTAACTGGGTGATTATAAAGATGCTCTACAGGTATCTCCGAAGGTGTTTGTTGGGTTGGCATAGATAGAGATTAGGATTTGTCACTCCGAGTGTCGGAGAGGTATCTCTGGGCGCACTCGGTAATGGACATCATAATAAGCCTTGCAAGCAATGTGACTAATGAGTTAGTTGCGGGATGATGTATTACGGAAGAAGTAAGGAGACTTGCAGGTAACGAGATTGAACTAGGTATGAAGATATCGACGAACGAATCTCGGGCAAGTAACATACCGATGACAAAGGGAATAATGTATGTTGTCATTACGTTACGACCGATAAAGATCTTCGTAGAATATGCGGGAACCAATATGAGCATCCAGGTTCCGCCGTTGGTTATTGACCGGAGAGGTGTCTTGGCCATGTCTACATAGTTCTCGAACCCGTAGGGTCCGCACGCTTAACATTCAATGACGATTTTGTATTACATGAGTTATGTGATTTGGTGACCGAATGTTGTTCACAATCCCGGATGATATCATGGACATGACGAGGAGTCTCGAAATGGTCGAGAGGTAAAGATTCATATATAGGACGATAGTATTCAGACACCTCAAGTGTTATGGGGGTACCAGGTATGTATCAGGTCACGGGAAGGGGTTCCGGGCAACCCCCGACAAGCTATATGGGCCTAATGGGCCAAGAGTTGGATAGACCAGACCCAAAAGGGGCTGGTGCGGAGGAGAAGGAAAGTAAGGGAAGGGAGAAGGAAAGGGGAGGATTCGGCCTCCCCCTTTCCTTCCCCTTCCCCCTCTCTTTCCTTCCACCTCCGATGGATATGGAAGGGGGAGGCCGACTTGGAGGAGGCGCCCAGGTAGGATTACTCCTACTTGGGGTGCCCCTTGCAGCTCCTCTCTCTCTCCCACCTATATATATGTGGGGGGGGCACCGCTAGAACACACAACATTGATTCCTAGCCGTGTGCGGTGCCCCCCTCCACAGTTTACGCCTCCGGTCATACAGTCGTAGTGCTTAAGCAAATCCCTGCGTGGATCACTTCACCATAACCGTCAGCACGCCGTCATGCTGACGAAACTCTCCGTCGACACTTTGCTGGATCAAGAGTTTGAGGGACGTCATTGAGCTTTACATGTGCAAAACTCTGAGGTGTCGTATGTTTGGTGCTTGATCGGCGGAACGAGAAGAAGTTCGACTACATCAACTGCTTTGTCAAACGCTTCCGCTTTTCGTCTATGGGGGTACGTGGACACACTCTCCCCCTCTTGTTTCTATGTATCTCCTAGATAGATCTTGCGTGAGCGTAGGAAATTTTTGAAATTGCATGCTACATTCCCCAACACAGGATGGGTATAGCATAGCGGAAACGCGGGTGCAGTCTGCAGAACATGTTCAACACCAGGTCACGATCGGTGACGGCCGCACCGTGGTCGGCAAGGCGATCGGCGCACTCCTTGAGGCGCGTGAAGTAGGCGACGATGGAGGAGAATCCTTGCTCGATGCGTTGGTAGTCGGTAGAGAGGAAGATGATTTGATGCTCGAGGAATAGGGTGCATATGGCGGACCAGACCTCAGTAGCGGTGGCGCCACGGTGATGAATGAGCCCAAAGAATTCGGGGCTCACCCTATTGTCGAGCCACGAGACGATGTGTGCATCGTTTTGAGCCCAGGCACGATCCGCAACACACCGCGCCCTGGTGAGATGCTCCTGAACGCCATACTTCTGGAACATGGCCTCAAACAAGGTTCACCATTGGGAGAAGTTGGGGGGTTGAGGGAGAGCACCAGCGGCACATGTTGGTTGATGAACACCGCCGTGAGTGGAGACTGCAGCTGTGACACCGAGGAGGAGGAAGCGCTGGGGTCTGGGACGAAGAGCGGATGCCCGACAGTGCCGCGAGAGAACGCGAAAGGGGTGAGCAGAGACTGACTCATGGGTGAGGGGCGAACCTGGGTATTAGGTGTGGCCGGCGCGCCGCCGGCGGTGTGCGAGGGAGGAGGTGGGGGAGGTGGAGGAGGTGGAGGATGAGGTGGGGTGGGGTTCACAATGGAGGTGCAGTTAGAGGGAGGCAGTGGAAGGAGGGCCTAAACTAGCGTTTGATACCATGTATGCAAGGGAAAATGCACCTTGGGTGCTCTCATTGCATTGAGCTTAATATATAAGCGTCGTACATGTACAGGGCGCCGTAGCGCATGTGAGAGAGAGGGAGGTGAGGCGACATGCGAGAGGTGGAGGACGTGCATGGCCATGTAGCCTAGACTAGCAATCGCTAACACCCTATGCCCCGCACCCAGGCCTGTCTCTCTCCACGTCCGCACGCAGCCCCTCACCCCTGAAACCGCACTACCCTGCCGGCCTGAGCTTGCGCTCGCCCGCATGACCCTGCTCTTCCCTGTCCACCGCCCCTCTCTGTTGCGTCTCTCATGTTGTGTCTGCCCAGCGATCGAACTAGACCAGCACGAGGAGGAAGTCGGGCCTCTGCAGGCACCATGGTGTCAATCCGGCCACCCCCACCTATTCTTACACCAGATTCGACCCTCTTTGTCCTGCTTCCCGGTCCGATCCAATGGAAACAACACGTCGTCGACCTCCCAGACAGCGCGAGGTTCGAGCAGTCAGGTACCACACAGGAAACAGAAACAAGGGCTTCTCCCTGCCAGTGTTGGTAAACCTCTTGTCCTCCCCTCAGTTCAATGCATCGTGACAGACTCTCTGGGGCTCCCACCCCATGTCATAATCAAATCACGACCACTGCCAGTGAGGCTTCAACTTCATGGCCACTACAATGATAATCAGGTACATCCATGAGTCACTGAACCGAAGTTGGCTTCTTCATTCGTATTTCTTAGATCTGAGATAGTAGCAAGTCTTTTAATTGTTTCAATGATTTACCGACTGATTAATTTATTGTATTAGATGTAGATATTTATACGACATTTGCTTCTGATTATGAGCCGGAGAATGTGGACTGATCTGTTGATCCGTCACTGTCAATGAATATCATATGTCATCAATGCATTCAACTGTCAAATTTTGTTGTCAGATTTTTTTGCAGATCAATATTCAGTCATAATAATTATGTAGTGTGGCATTTCCTTTTGTCAATATTCAGTTTGAACTAATTAGGCCAACAATTCATGCTAATTTCTATACATGGTGTCTGTGTATAGAGCCCAGGAAAGAAGGATGCGTGTGCATTATGCAGGCAATAAACAGTGGACCTACTTCAAAGCTCAGGACCCATGAGTGTTACTGTGCAACTCCGGCTTCCAAATTATAATGGGGATCATGCAACTGTAGGTGAAATGCAATGAATTACAATACTACCTACTTACTTGGCAAGAGGTTTCTATCCAAAATGCACGTCTTATTACATTGTCCATGTTATTTGGAGGTAAATAACTGTCTTTCATAATTGTGTACATGATGACCCACAAGTATAGGGGATCAATTGTAGCTCTTTTTGTTAAGTAAGAGTGTCGAACCCAACGAGGAGTGAACTAGGGTTTGAGAGCAGATGGTGTTGTTGAAGATGTTGATGGAGATTGCCCTCCCCAAGATGGGAGAGTTGTTAGTGATGATGATGACGATGATTTCCCTCTTCGGGAGGGAAGTTCCCCTGGCGGAATCGCTCCGCCGGAGGGCAAACATGCTCTTGCCCAAGTTTCACCTCGAGATGGCGGCGCTCTGTCCCGAAAGCCTTCTCCTTATTTTTTAGGTCAAAATCACTTATATACCAGAATATGGGCACTAGAGATGGGCTGAGGAGGCCACAACCCACCAGGGCGCGCCTGGGGGGCCTGGCGCGCCCAGGTGGGTTGTGCCCACCTAGTGGCCCCCTCTGGTGGTTATTAGCTCCAGTATTTCTTAAATATTCCATAAAAAATCTCCATGAAGTTTCAGCTTATTCGGAGTTGTGCCGAATAGGTAGCCTGATGTAGCTTTTTCAGGTCCAGATTTCCAGCCGCCGGAATTCTCCCTCTTGGTGTGTTCCTTGCAAATTATGAGAGAAAAGGCATTAGAATTACTCCAAAAGCATTATTATGGATAAAAACATTATAAATAACAGTAAGAAAACATGATGCAAAATGGACGTATCAACTCCCCCAAGCTTAGACCTCGATTTTCCTCAAGCAAAAACCAATATCGAAAAACATGTCCACATGCTTTGAGAGAGAGGTGTCGATAAAAACAAAATACGGACATAGAAGCATCATGTTGATTATTATGACAACAACAAAATTAAACATAGGACTTCTATCATAGAAATTTTATCATATGTTTCTCATGAATAAGTAATAGTTCATCACACAATCGAGGTATAAATAAAAACTCTATTGTAAACCAACAAACTATGTTCTCAGTCAACTTTGCAACTACAATTCATCATCTTCTCAGGAAGGGTCACGTGTCGGAGCCTTTAGGCAAGTCCACATACTCAACCATCATATAGTCTTCTTTGATTGCTAACACTCACCTCGTACCCATGAGCAAAACGTTTCAACCGGACACATAGAAAGATAGGGGCTTATAGTTTCGCCTCCCAACATACTCACCTCAAGGGTGATGTCAACAATAATAACTCATGCTATCTATATTCAACTGGACATATGTGCCTAGATCTTTCCTCACCACATGATGCTTGCCAAAGATAAAAATAAAAGGAATAGAGAGAAAACTTTGACTCTTTGCATAAAAGTAAATACATGAAAGTAAAAGATAGGCCCTTCGCAGAGGGAAGCAGAGGTTGCCATGCGCTTATTTGTTTGTATGCTCAATCCCTTAATGCAAGAGAACAACATGTTGTATTGTCCCTTAAGATGACAACCTTTATTATGCAGTCTGTCTCTTTTATTCTTTGTCATCCAAGTTCGTACAACACTCAATTTTCTCTTACACTAAATGATCTCACACTTTTATAAGCAACTTTTATTGCCTTTTTGCACCGATGACAACTTACTTGAGGGATCTTGCTCAATCCCTAGGTAGGTATGGTCGACACTTGAAAATAGATTTGGGTTTAAGGGTTTTTGGATGCACAAGTAGTATCTCTACTTAGTGCGGAATTTTTGGCTAGCAAAGATAGGGGCACGCATCACATGTTAAAGGATCTATGACAATATGACTTCTATGTGAATATAAACAAACATAAATCATTAAGTTGTCTTCCTTGTCCAATGTCAACAAGTTTGGCATATAATATTTTGATGAGGGCTCACAATCACAAAAGATTTCTAGGATAGTATATCTATATGTGAATCTTCTCTTCCCTTATTAATTCTTTCATGAGTTGCATCATTGACTAATGCTATGTTTGTCAATCTCTAGTAAAATTTCCTACTTATACTTTTCCTTATGTGGTGCTATCACCTACCATAGGATTAGTATATAATTCTATTGATTTATTTCCTTTCTTTTGTTTGTTTCCTTTCTATTTTTATTACTTTCCTATTTCTTTTATTTTCTTTATTTGCAACATGAAAGCAAAGAAAGCAAAAACTCAAACTAAACTTTATTATATAACTTGCACACGATTACAATGATAGATCACTAAGCGAACTCTCAAATAAGAAAGGATCGAACTAAACTTTATTTCATCTAAAGCAAAAAGATCAAACTAAGATAAGTAAAAGCAAAAAGATAGTGGAATGATACGATACCGGGGCACCTCCCCCAAGCTTGGCGGAAGCCAAGGGGAGTGCCCATACTCGATACTCAGTTCTCCTTTGGTGTTGAAGAAGATGACAGTGATGAAGCGATCCTATCCTTGAGGATCAAGAGATTCTCCAACCGACGGATGACGCTCCAGAGATAGGTGATATGCTCTTGATGGAGAATATTTTTGCGAGTGAGATACTTATTTTGTATGCGAACTATTTCAATGACGCGAAAAGCTTCAATCTCTGCAGGAGTAAGGTGAGTAAGGTAGGATTTAATGATATCTTCCTCCTCCTCGGCGAACAGTGCTTGTGTAGCCACTAGGGATAGATCTACGGTAGCTTCCTTGCCCTTGTCTCCCTTGATGACTTCCGTAGGCTCCTCCCTCTTCATCCCGATCTTCATCAGCCAAGCATCTTCTTCCATGTGGTTGGAGGAGCGGGAAGACATGATGCCTAGCTTGATGAATCTGTCCGGAAACAGCAAGAAAAGAGAATAGAGGATTTTCTCCCTGATAAAGTGGTTTACAGGTTCGGGAAGTATATATAGATTTTTTATCTTGGAGGACAAGTACATGGAAGAAAAACGGAGTACGGAAAGTATCCCAGTTGGGCACAACCCACCTGGGCGCGCCAGGCAAGCCTGGCGCACCCTAGTGTCTTGTGCCCACCAGGGGATGCTTCCTGGGAGTTTGTTTATTTCCAAAATACTAAAATATTCCAAAACTAATAAAAAATATTTTTGTGGACTTTTTGGAGTCCATTTAATTGCCATATCACGTACCTCATTATTTTCACGATTCTGGAGTGTTCCGGAAGGACTCTTTTATGTGTTCTTCCGGTGTCATAGTTTGGATAATATTGCTTTCAAAATTAATAGGCGTACTTGAGATATAATGCTTTATTTGTTGCACATTGACAACCTTCAGGTTAGTACCTTCAGAGTTATTTATTTTGATGGCTCCAGACCGGTAAACCTCCTCGATGACATATGGGCCTTCCCATTTTGAGAGGAGCTTTTCTGCAAAAAATCTAAAACAAGAGTTGTACAAAAGAACATATTCTCAGACTTTAAACTCACGCTTTTGGATTCTTTTGTCATGTATCTTTTAACTTTTTCCTTGAATAACTTTGCATTTTCATAAGGTTGGGTTCTCCATTCATCTAAAGAGCTAATATCAAATAACCTCTTTTCACCAGCAAGTTTGAAATCATAATTGAGTTCTTTGATTGCCCAATATGCTTTATGTTCTAACTCAAGAGACAAATGACAAGCTTTTCCATAAACCATTTTATAAGGAGACATACCCATAGGATTTTTATAAGCCGTTCTATAAGACCAAAGTGCATCATCTAATTTCTTAGACCAATTCTTCTTGGACCTACTGAGAGTCTTTTGCAATATTAATTTTATTTCTCCATTGCTAAGTTCAACTTGACCACTAGACTCGGGATGATAAGGTGATGCAATTATATGGTTAACATCATACTTGGCAAGCATTTTACGGAAAGCACCATGAATAAAGTGTGAACCACCATTAGTCATTAAATATCTAGGACTCCAAACCTTGGGAAATAACTTCCTTAGGCATTTTAATAGAGGTGTTGTGATCAACACTACTGGTTGGAATAGCTTCTACCCATTTAGTGACATAATCAACATCAACCAAAATATGTGTATACCCATTAGAGGAAGGAAAGGTCCCATGTAATCAAATCCCCAAACATCAAATGGTTCAACAACAAGTGAATAATTCATAGGCATTTCTTGACGCTTACCGATATTACCTATTCTTTGACATTCATCACAAGATGAGACGTACTTACGGGCATCCTTGAAGAGAGTAGGCCAATAAAACCCAGACTGCAATACCTTCTGAGCAGTTCTATCTGCATCATGATGCCCTCCATAAGCTCCGGAGTGACATTTCCGTAGGATTTGTCCCTATTCATGCTCAGGTACACAACGTCTAATAATACCATCTACTCCTTTATAAAGATGTGGGTCATCCCAAAAGTAATGTCTTAAATCATAGAAGAATTTTTTTTTCTTTTGTTGGTATATAAAGCTAGGTGGTAAATATTTAGCAACTATGTAATTAGCATAGTCAGCATACCAAGGAGTGCTATGAGCAACATTTATTGCAGCTAACTGCTCATCAGGAAAACTATCATCAATAGGTAGTGGGTCATCAAGCACATTTTCAAGCCTAGACAAGTTATCAGCTACTGGGTTCTCAGCTCCTTTTCTATCAATGATATGTAAATCAAATTCTTGTAACAAGAGAACCCAACGAATAAGTCTAGGTTTAGCATCTTTCTTTTCCATAAGATATTTAATAGCAGCATGGTCTGTGTGAACAGTTACTTTGGAATCAACAATATAAGGTCTAAATTTATCACAAGCAAACACCACTGCTAAGAATTCTTTTTCAGTAGTAGCATAGTTTCTTTGAGCAATGTCTAGAGTTTTACTAGCATAATGAATAACATTCAATTTCTTATCAACTCTTTGTCCTAGAACAGCACCAACATCATAATCACTAGCATCACACATAATTTCAAAAGGCAAGTTCCAATCAGGTGGTTGAACAATAGGTTCAGAAATTAAAGCTTTCTTTAGTGTTTCAAAGGCTTCAAGACAATCATCATCAAAAACAAAAGGAATATCCTTTTGTAAAAGATTAGTAAGAGGCCTAGAAATTATTGAATGTCTTTAATAAATCTCCTATAGGAACCAACATGACCTAGGAAACTACGAATACCTTTGATGTCCTTACGACATGGCAGTTTCTCAATTGCATCAACCTTAGCTTGGTCCACTTCAATACCTCTTTTAGAAATTTTATGACCCAAGGCAATGCCTTCATTAACCATAAAGTGGCACTTCTCCCAATTCAAGACAAGATTTGTTTGTTCACATCTCTGCAAAACTCGCTCAAGATTGCTTAAACAATCATCAAAAGACTTCCCATAGACAGAGAAGTCATCCATGAAAACCTCAACAATATTTTCACAAAATTCAGAGAATATAGCAATCATACATCTTTGAAAGGTAGCAGGTGCATTACATAAAACCAAAAGGCATACGTCTATAAGCATAAGTTCCAAAGGGACAAGTAAAAGTGGTCTTTTCTTGATCAGGTTGAGAAACATGTATTTGTGAAAAGCCAGAATATCCATCAAGAAAGCAAAAGTGTGTGTGCTTAGATAATCTTTCAAGCATTTGATCAATAAAAGGCAAAAGGTAATGATCTTTTCTAGTTGCTTGATTTAATTTTCTATAATCAATTACCATTCTATATCATGTAACAATTCTTTGTGGAATAAGCTCATTCTTATCATTAGGAACAATAGTTATACCTCCTTTCTTAGGGACACAATGAATAGGACTTACCCATCTTCTATCAGCTATGGGATAGATTATACCTTATTCCAGAAGTTCTAATATTTTCGTTCTTACCGCCTCTTTCATCTTCGGATTTAACCGACGTTGGTGATCAACAACGGGTTTAGCATCAGGCTCCATATTAATCTTGTGCTGATATAGAGTGGGACTAATGCCCTTTAAATCATCAAGAGTATATCCAATAGCATCTCAGTGCTTCCATAGAACTTTCAATAATCTTTCTTCTTCATGTTCTGAAAGGTTAGCACTAATAATAACATGACATATTTTCTTTTCATCAAGATAAGTAAATTTTGAAGTGTCTGGCAATTATTTTAATTCAAACACAGGATCACCTTTAGGTGGAGGAGGACCTCCTAGAGTTTCAATAGGCAAATTGTGTTTAAGTAGAGGACGTTGTTCAAAGAAATTTTTATCTATTTCATTTCTTTCATGCATATGAAAATCATTCTCATGGTCTAGCAAATATTGTTCTAAAGGATCAGTAGGTGGAATAGCAATAGAAGCAAGACCAATTAATTCATCCTTACTAGGAAATTATTTTTCATGATGAATTCTACTAAACTTGGAAAAATTAAACTCATGAGACGCATCACCAAAGCTAACACCATCAGTTTGTTTCTTACAATCTATCTTAGCATTAACTGTGTTCAAGAAAGGTCTACCAAAGATAATGGGACAAAAGTCATCTTGTGGGGAACCAAGAACAAGAAAATCAGCAGGGTATTTAATTTTCCTATACAAGACTTCAACATCTCTAATAATCCCAATTGGTGATATGGTATCTCTATTGGCAAGTTTAATAGTAACATCTGTTTCTTCTATCTCAGTAGGTGTTATGTCTTTCATGATTTCTTCATATAAAGTGTAAAGAATAGCACTCACACTAGCACCCATGTCACATAAACCATGATAACAGTGATCTCCTATTTTAACTAAGATGATAGGCATGCCAACAACATGTCTATGTTTATCTCTTTTGTCAGGTTTAGCAATTCTAGGAGCTTCTTCATAGAAGTAAATAACATGCCCATCCATATCTTCTTCTAAGAGATCTTTAACCATAGAAATACTAGGTTCAACTGTAATTTGATCATCAGGTTTAGGTGTTCTAATATAAGTTTTGTTAAACACAGTTGAAACTTTAGCATGTTCCTTTATCCTAACAGGAAAAGGTGGTTTTGCAATATAAGCACAAGGAACAAATGGATCAACATTATAAAGTATAGTTTCTTCTTTAACCATTACCGGTTCTTTAGTTTCTTCTTTAATAGGTGGGTGATACTTAAGCCACTTCTCTTTAGGGAGTTCAACATGAGTAGCAAATGATTCACAAAAGGAGGCTACTATCTCATAATCAAGTCCATACTTAGTGCTAAACTTTTGAAAAGCATCGGTATCCATAAAAGATTTAACACAATCATATTTAATTTTAATACCTGACTCTTTACTTTCATCGAGTTCCCAATCTTCAGAGTTGCGTTTAATTCTTTCCAAAAGATCCCACCGGAATTCAATAGTCTTCTTCATAAATGAACCATGACAAGAAGTATCAAGCATGGTTTGATCATTACGAGAGAGCCGAGCATAAAAATTTTGAATAATAATTTCTCTTGAGAGCTCGTGATTGGGGCATGGATATAGCATTGAATTAAGCCTCCCCCAAGCTAGAGCGATACTTTCTCCTTCACGAGGCCAAAAATCATATATATAATTCCGATCACGATGAACTAGATGCATAGGATAATTTTTTGGTGGAGCTCCAATTTCAAACGATTCCAATTCCATGATCCAATATCATCACATAGCCTATACCATGCAAATGCTTTTCCCTTCAAAGATAAAGGGAAAACATTTTTCATCACTTCATCCCTGGGTAAACCTGCAAGCTTAAACAATCCACAAATTTGTTCCACATATATCAAGTGGATATCAGGATGTTCTGTTCCATCTCCTGCATAAGGATTACCTAGCAGTTGTTCTATCATAGCCGAAGGAATTTCATATTAAATATTTTCAGTATTTGCAGTAGGTTAAGGGGTGTCTAATTGTTGTTCCGGACGAGGTGAAGATACCCCGAACAAACCCCTCAAAGGATTGTTTTCCATAGTAACAAGTGAAAATAAATTTCAGCACACTATATAAATATTTCCTTACCAAAGGCACTTCACTCCCCGGCAACGGCGCTCAAAAATAGCCCTGATGACCAACAATTATAGGGTATCAATTGTAGCTCCTTTTGATAAGTAAGAGTGTCAAACCCAACGAGGAGCAGAAGGAAATGGCAAGTAGTTTCTGGTAAGGTATTGTCTGCAAGTGCTGAAATTATAAGTAGCGGAGTAGTTTGATAGCAAGATAATATGTAATGAGCAAGTAACGATAATAGTAAAAAAAGAGCAGCAAGGTAGCCCAATCCTTTTGAGGCAAAGGACAAGGCAAAACGGTCTCTTATGATAAGCAAAGCGTTCTTGAGTGTACACGGGAATTTCATCTAGTCACTTTCATCATGTTGGTTCGATTTGTGTTCTCTACTTTGATAATTCGATATGTGGGTGGACCGGTGCTTAGGTGCTGTTCTTACTTGAACAAACCTCCTACTTATGATTAACCCTCCCGCAAGCATCTGCAACTACAAGAAAAGTATTAAGAATAAATTCTAACCATAGCATTAAACTTTTGGAATCAATCGGTCCCTTACGGAATAGCGCATAGACTTGGGTTAAGCTTCTGTCACTCTCGCAAACCACCATCTAATTGCTACTCCACAATGCATTCCCTTAGGCCCAAATATGGTGAAGTGTCATGTAGTCGACGTTCACATGACACCACTAAGGGAATAACAACATACATACTATCAAAATATCAAACACATATCAAGTTCACATGATTACTTGCAACATGATTTCTCCCGTGACCTCAAGAACAAAGGTAACTACTCACAAATAATAATCATGCTCAAGATCAGAGGGGTATGAAATAGCATAATGGATCTGAACATATAATCTTCCACCAAATAAACCATATAGTAGTCAACTACAAGATGTAATCAACACTACTAGTCACCCACAAGTACCAATCTATAGTTTCGGTAACAAGATTGAACACAGGAGATGTAAGTGCATCTAGTGCCCCTTAGTGGTTTTGGTGTATTGAAGACTTATAGGTTAAGGGACTAATGCGTTTGTGAGTGTACACAGGTCTATAAGTCTATAAGGAGTTTGATATTTACAGAGAAAGTCGACCCCTAAAAATGAAGTTCTTCAACTGAAGATTTTGAATTTCTGAAGACTTTCTGAAGACTTTGAAAGTGAAGAAATTGGTGTGACCTTGAAGACTTGGTATTCATTCGAGGAACATGAAGCGTGAAGACTTTTGTTTTCGTAGTTTCATTTTCTCTTTGTTGAGTCATAGGAAACACCGTACTGTTAAAGGGGGTCGAGGAAATACTAAGGAAAAATTTCCATGTGATGCTCAACTCAAAATCCTACACCTACCAATCCCTTCGAGTGAAGCCATTGGAAATCTCATACAGTTCAGTCAATTTTTTCAGTGACAGAGACGAAGTTCTTCTAGTCTCTAAGGAATTTGTCCTAACTGGGGAGTTAGGAATTCGCCAGTGCGGATTGCCTACATAGTGAGGAACATGATAGCCCTGAGGATTTTGCTACTCAAAATCCCATTGATGTTGTTGTTCCCATCTCAACCAGGCCATCAAAGGACCTTGTTCCTTTTGATGAAGAATATGTGATCCCCAGCAAATCAGATGAAGAAACTCCTTCTGCTGCTTCATCAGAGCAGATTGATGAAGAAATTGAAGTGGATGCGATCCCTTCAACACCTGTCATCTCCTCGCCCATGCCTCAGTTCACAGCTGAAGAGGCTGGCGTTGAAGAAATGGAAGATGAAGATGTTGACGTTGGCTGCTCCACACCCGTAATCAGTGATGAATTCTAGGAAAGTCAGCATCCAAACTCTCCAATGTTCACGCTGCTCCAGCAAATACCTCAGTCGCCTGCACCAACTGTTCAAATGGGCTCTGAAGAAACTCACCCCACTTCATCTGTGCATGAGGAAATTCCAGCCACTAGTGCTGAAGAAAATGCTGCTGCTGAACAAATGAAGACGTAGACTGCCACTGAAGAGGAACTAGAAATTCCTCAGCCTAAAGAACCTGCGATTGAGATTCCTGAGGTTGTAATGCAACTCACTGACACTCCTCTGCCCAAGCCAAAGGATCCATTCTCACGCAATCAAAAGTTCAAGGCTGATGATTTCTTCGGCGAGCATGTATTCTTCGAAGTCTACAACCCCTATAACTCTGCTCGCATTAGGAAGAGGCGTTTCTGACTGCTAGTCAAGCCAATTTCTATTCCTCAGTGCTATTCAACAAGGAGAAAATCTTCTACCATGAGCATATTCCTCACGTGGATATGGAATCTCTGTCATGCTTCGCACCAGTCCTCAGTGTTCTTCACAATGCTGGACTATTAAACTTTTGTTCTGACATCTGCGATTGGAATGAAGAACTGATTCTTCAATTATATGCAACGCTGCACATCACAGGAGATGCTGAAGATGTGAATTCACGGGTGCTGGACTGGATGTCTGAAAATACTCACTACACTGCACCAGCCTCTGAATTGCTTCGTGCCTTACCACTCAGTCCTTCCCTTGAAGAAGCTCGTTGCATCTACAGTGAACCTGAGCTTACAAATCATTACATGCAAGTGCTGATGAAACCTTTGAAGCCAGGTCTAGCACCAAGAACCAAATTCCTCGTGAAGGAATTGCTTTACGTGCCCAGAACTATCTATCATATTCTTACGAGGACAATCAGTCCTATCAAAGGCCACGACTCATCTGATGAGGAAATTGTTGGCATCATGAAGAATCTGGTATTCAACATCGTTCATGGCATACTTGTCAATTATCACGATTTCTTCCTAAGGACTCTGGAAAATGTTGCACTGTCTCTGTTTGAGCTGAAGCCTTATGCACCTTGGATTATGAGATTCCTCAGGACAAGGTCTTCACTCAACTACAAAGCTGATTTTCATAATCACCTCAGCTACTTGCCCCCAATTGAAGTCCTCAAGCAGACTTATTCCTCAGTTGATGGAAAGGGCAAGGCTCCAGCTGTTATAGATGAAGGCATTCGTCCATTGGATGGTCAATTTCGCAGAGCTGCTTCCTATTCCACCAATGATGACTCTGCCACACACGACTCTGCCAATGCACCCAAGTCCACTCCTCAAGCCACTGCTCCGCGCGTGATGACTGACCGTGAACTTCTGCTTAGTCTTCACCAGAAGGTGGATCGAAATCACAAATGGGTTAAGCGTCAATTTGGTTTATTTCTTCACAACATGACTGCCACATGCAATGCAGTGAAGAAAAACCATTACTACCTCCATCAAGTCTTCGGTCGCACCTGGGCAATCCTGTCACATCTGTATGGTGAAGACGATCTGAGGAAAATGAGTCTCAAAGAAGATTTTGACTGGTCTGCACCTCCGCCGAAGAAATTCAAGAAGGTCAAGGTTCCTTCTCTGGTGGCCAGCTCATATTCCTCATCACGCGACACCGATGAAAATGAAGACTTGGACGACACTGCGGCAGGCCCTACTACAACAAACGACCCCAACAACGCTGGCGCTCCGTCATCAACTTGATATTCTTCAGGGGCGTTAGTCCTCATATTCGATCCTTTTGGTCATTTGATGACAAAGGGGGAGAATTTTGAGTTAGTCTTCAAGCGGGTTTTCAATATGGGTGTTTTTTTAATTAAGTTACAACTCTCGTTCTTCTGAGACTTTATTGGATCGAGTTGTAATCTTAAACCGGATGGTGCTCTGATACTCTTGAGACGTTTTTCTGCATGCTTATTCCTCATTAAATATTATTGCACGCATGCTGAATTACATCAGTCACCATATTTCATCATGCATTTCAAATTCTTCATTGTGATATGTCAAATGCGTGTACGAATTACAAGATATAGGGGGAGATCTCCATGATTCAATTCTTCAAGTGTGCATTGCTTCAAAAGCAAATTCCTCACCATGCACATCTTCAGGGGGAGTTCTTCTATATCTTGCAATCAAATTCCTCAATATCAGTATTTACACTTCATATGTTTATCCCCGTTGAAAACTTAACCTATATTGTCATCAACACCAAAAAGGGGGAGATTGTAAGTGCATCTAGTGCCCCTTAGTGATTTTGGTGTATTGAAGACTTATAGGTTAAGGGACTAATGTGTTTGTGAGTGTACACAGGTCTATAAGTCTATAAGGAGTTTGATATTTACAGAGAAAGTCGACCCCTAAAAATGAAGTTCTTCGACTGAAGATTTTGAATTTCTGAAGACTTTCTGAAGACTTTGAAAGTGAAGAAATTGGTGTGACCTTGAAGACTTGGTATTCATTCGAGGAACATGCAGCGTGAAGCTTTTGTTTTCGTAGTTTCATTTTCTCTTTCTTGAGTCATAGGAAACACCGTACTGTTAAAGGGGGTCGAGGAAATACTAAGGAAAAATTTCCATGTGATGCTCAACTCAAAATCCTACACCTACCAATCCCTTCGAGTGAAGCCATTGGAAATCTCATACAGTTCAGTCAATTTTTTCAGTGACAGAGACGAAGTTCTTCTGGTCTCTGAGGAATTTGTTCTTACTGAGGAGTTAGGAATTCGCCAGTGCGGATTGCCTACACAGTGAGGAACATGATAACCCTGAGGATTTTTCTACTCAAAATTCCGACCGTTGTTGTGTTATGCGACAACTGTCCCAAAATATCTATCCACCTAACGGTCATATCATTAAAGGGCATTTGTGTCTTATCATGCCGTGCTGCTCCCTAGGCTATAAATAGCCACCCCCTACAACCACTAGCTGGTTGGCTGCTCCAAGAGAAACTGACACTTTTCATTTGAGAGCAACCCATCCTCTGAGGACTTTGAGCGAAAATCATCAAGTGAGGAAAAACTAAAAACCCAAACCCAAACTCCTACAAACCCCAAGTGATTGAGCATCACTGAAGAGATTGATCCTGTGTGGATCCGACGCTTGTTACCTTTGAAGACTGTGCTTCTTCCAGACGGTTAGGCGTCATGGTCTAGAGCATCCAAGAGGAATTGTGGATCGCCGAGTGACCAAGTTTGTGAAGGTTTGGAAGTCGCCTGAAGACTTACCATGAGTGATTGGGCGAGGTCTGTGTGACCTTAGCTCAAGGAGAATACGGTGAGGACTGGGTGTCCTGAGCTGCGTGCTCAGGACTAGGTGTCCGGGACTGTGTGTCCTCGAGTTTAAATACTCAGCCGCTCCAACCAGATGTACAACTGAGACAGCAGTTGGAACTGGTCTACCAAATCATTGTCTTCACCAAGCTTACTTGTTCTATTTCCTCAACTCTTTTATTTCCTCATAACTGTGTTGTGTGCTTGTTCATATCTGTGTTTGAAGACTTTGATGAAGACTTTCTCAATTTCCTCAGTTCAATTTCTTCAGTCTGTTTGTCTTCATCCTGTGTTATCCTGTGCTTACGTTTCCTGTACTCTGTGCCTATCTTCATTTCATCATGATGACTATGCTAGTATTCTGTTATGTTTACTTTTGAGTACTTATTCCGCTGCTAGTAGTTCTTCGCTAAGGAATTTCCTCACCGGCAAATTCCTCAGTGAAGAATTTCATAAAAATCGCCTATTCACCCCCCTCAGGTCGATATAACGCACTTTCAAGAGATGAACTAGGGTTTGAGAGGAGATGGTGTTGTTGAAGATGTAGATGGAGATTGCCCTCCCCAAGATGGGAGAGTTGTTGGTGATGATGATGACGATGATTTCCCCCTCCGGGAGGGAATTTCCCCCGATGGAATCGCTCTGTCGGAGGGCAAAAGTGCTCCCTCCCAAGTTCCGCCTCGAGACGGCGGCACTCCGTCCCTAAATCCTTCTACTTATTTTTTCTAGGTCAAAATCACTTATATACCAGAAAATGGGCACCGGAGGTGGGCCAAGGAGGCCACAACCCACCAGGGCGCACCTGGGGGGCCTGGAGCGCCCTGGTGGGTTGTGCCCACCCGGTGGCCCCCCTCTGGTGGTTATTGGCTCCAGTATTTCTTAAATATTCCATAAAAAATCTCTGTGAAGTTTCAGCTTATTTGGAGTTGTGCAGAATAGGTAGCCTGACATAGCTTTTTCAGGTCCAGATTTCCAGCCGCCGGGATTCTCCCTCTTGGTGTGTTCCTTGTAAATTATGAGAGAAATGCATTAGAATTACTCCAAAAAGCATTATTATTGATAAAAACATTATAAATAATAGTAAGAAAACATGATGCAAAATGGACGTATCGGTACATTAACTATTGTCATTCCTGGCTAGCAACTTTCAGTTCACAACTTCACATAGAGAAATTATTCTATGACACTACATGATTCACGGAGAACATGCACACTATTGGGACAAAATGGCAATGGGTGCGGACAACGGTCTCCTCTCTCACAGAAGGTATAAGTTGGAGGCTCAGTGGCGGAGACTCATCGGCGGCAATGGCCACTAGCGTCATGAGTGTATGAATTTCTCTCTCCAAAATAGAGTACAAAGAATCCTTTGGGGGGACATCCTTGGGCATCATATCCATTGAAAACCTGTGAAAATGAGACGAATCCGAATATTCTATCTACCTACCTGTCACATGCCCCCAACACAGCGAACATGGAACCTTCCCCCCGGATCATCTGATCGATAAATGCCTCGAGCTGGGAAAATATTCCCGGATATTTTCCTGCTCCGTCTGTAACGCATAGCACTACGTTAGGTCACCCTTAGCACAACATATTTCCATGTCATGCTTTGTGATGCATTTGATTTCTCTGTTATTTACTGTATTCCCCTCTGTTACTTCTTTTTCGGTACACCCGGAGACCGTTGTTGATACGGTGATCGACTACTTCACCGTTGAGGGTCTGTATATATCTGCAGAGCTTCCAAGCAAGCAAACTCCCCTTGATCATTCCTATATCGTCCATTTCCTTCTCTCTCATGCTTGCATTACATTATGCCACTGTTGTTTGTTTCAACCTATTCTGATGCATAGCCTAATTTTGTAACCTCCTATTGTTACCTACCTGCTTATCCTATATGCTTAGTATAGGTTGGTTAGTGATCCATGAGTGACCCCTCACCTTGTCCGTGTTGCCCCTGCTTTATGATCGATGATGTCGGTGTTCTAGGAACCAGGGTACCCAAACTTTCCTGCCTACAGCCCATGACGCGGCTCCATCGATGGCCTGGTACGGCCCATCTACGAGACCACTAAGACAAGACCCTCACGATGGGCTAAGCCTCGCGAGGCGGACGACACCAAGACCTCCGGAGGGAGTGGCCACCCCAGGTGGCCTCATGAGGAGTAGAGATTTCTATGTAGGTGCCCAACCTCATGAGGTTGTGATGACACAAGCCATGACGACCGAGGCAAGGTGGGCGCCAACGGGTGTAGAAGAGGCATTTTCCTCTTTGGTGCTAAGGAGGCAAGCGCAGGCATGGGTTCTGCAGGAATCTGGCAAAGGTTTCCATTCCTGTGCAATAAGACCAAGACCGCCAGGACGGATGTCATCGTTGAGACCACCGCGGCGTCATGACCAGAAGCTTTGCAGATGAAGACCAATCTACGTCGGGATAAGATGTACCACTGTCCCCTTTCAAATTGGCCACTATGGAATCCCTTCCCGCCTACATTTTGGGTGAAGAGGACAGAGGCCACTATAAATATAGGTTAACCACCACCATGGAAAGTGATCGACTCATTCCCTCACCAGACCAGACCTCGTGAGGTTGTTCATCCCTTGTACTAGTTCGTCCTTAGCCTCTCGTGAGGCCAATCCACCACAAAGCAGGAGTAGGGTCTTACACCGCAAGGTGGCCCGAACCTGGGTAAACTACTATGTCCATCTTCTTCCTTGTTCATCTAGCTAGGCCATGGAGCGACGGGCCGGTTGGCTGGATAGGTCGAGCTCTTCACACACGCCCCAGAGTTTGAACCTTTCTTGTGCCTGCGGAGCCCCAAATCTGACATTTGGCGCGCCAGGTAGGGGCGTGTCAAAGATCCGCCTCTTCATTAGCTGCGCTCTGCCCATGCTGCATGGTTCCCATGGCAGGCACCACCCCACCTGCCGAGCCGCCGGGCGCGTTCGGAGGCATCGCAGGCCTTCGAGCTTCTCCCCCTGCCATGCGACAAGTGTGGTGGCCCCCTCCTCGGGCGCTCCAACCTGCGGTCCGACCTCCGAAGCCTGCTTGCTCCTGGCGCTCGAACCTCAGGAGGGGTGCTGGACCGAGGAG
The DNA here is from genome assembly GCF_003073215.2 of Triticum urartu. Lineage (NCBI taxonomy): Eukaryota > Viridiplantae > Streptophyta > Magnoliopsida > Poales > Poaceae > Triticum > Triticum urartu. The sequence continues at coordinate 267,297,881 of NC_053024.1, read as the reverse complement.
TTCAAAGTGTACCTGCTCCGAGGCACTTTGTCGGAGAAGGAGGAAGACGCAGAATGCGTGGCCCGTCAGGCCACCGCTTACTGCTTGCAGGACGGCGAGCTCTACCGAAGGCACCCGAACGACGTGTCGCTGCGATGCATCTCCAAGGAGCAGGGGTGCGAGCTGCTGGCTGACATCCACGGCGGGGATTGTGGGCATCACTCGTCGTCACGCACCCTCGTGGGCAAGGCTTTCCGTAGCGGGTTCTACTGGACCACGACACTCAACGATGCCATTGAGCTGGTGAGATCCTGTGAGGCCTATCAATTCCATGCCAAACAGATCCACTAGCCCGCTCAGGGCCTCCAGACCATCCCGCTCTCATGGTCGTTTGCGGTCTGGGGGCTAGATATCCTGGGCCCATTTCCCCAAGCAGCTGGGGGCTACCGCTACCTCTATGTCGCCATCGACAAGTTTACCAAGTGGGCGGAGGTGGAGTCCGTGCGCACCATCCTAGCTGGCTCGGCCGTCAAGTTCATGAAGGGCCTCGTGAGCCTCTTTGGGGTCCCCAACTGTATTATCACTAACAATGGCTCTCAGTTCACGAGCAACCTCTTCAGAACATATTGTGCTAACCTTGGAACGCAGATATGCTACGCTTCGGTGGCGCACCCACGGAGTAACGACCAAGCCGAACGCACCAACGCGGAGGTCTTGAGGCGCCTCAAGGTGAGGAGCTTCAAGAAGAAACTCGAGGCCTGTAGCAGGGGTTGGCTCGATGAGCTTCAGTCCGTGCTGTGGTCCATCCGCACCACCACGACTAAGCCCACCGGTGAGACCCCGTTCTTCCTTCTCTACGGGGTTCTGGCGGCCCTCCCTCGTGAGGTCAAACATCGCTCCCCGCGGGTCTTGGCATTTGACGAGGCATGCCAGGACGCCTTGTGGGGGATGGAACTCATGCTCGGGGAGGAGGGCCGCCGCCTAGCCTTGCTCTGTGCCGCGAGGTACCAGTAGGCGCTGCGGCGGTATCACTGCTGTAGCGTCCGCTCCGGGACCCTCGAGGTGGGTGACCTCGTCCTAAGACGGGTGCACTCCAGGGAGGGGCTTCACAAGCTCTTGCCTATGTGTGAGGACCCATTTAGGATCGCCCGTGTCTCCAGTCCTGGTGCCGCGCGCCTGGAGACACAGGACGGGGGTCCCCATCCAGAATGCCTGGAACATCTAGCATCTCCAGATGTCCTATCCGTGACCAGCGAGCGCCATGCGCCTCTCAAGTCTCCGCTCATGACACTCCCACGTAATAATGAGTGGAGCTATACATGCCCCAGAGTCTCCTGAGTGCCGCCCCTGGGCCTCACGGGGGCTCCCACCCACGTCCTAGTGGAAGCCCCATGCTCCGCACTGGCGGGAGGACCAGAAGACTAGTGTAGGTGCCAGACATGGCTGTTCTTTTGCTTGCTTTCTGTAGCTGATTTGCCACTTCTTGGAATGATATTTGAAGTTCTCGCATCTTTATTTGAAAGGGTTGGGATTTTTCCCCTCACAGCATTCGCTCTTTCAGGTCTCGCTTTAGGGAGAGTGACAGTTGCTCGTTGCTCTTCCTCGTGTGTCTCGTGCGTGGGGGATGGGCATGGTGTGTGCGCTTGGGCCCGCCCACGATAATATAACGGCGCAAGTGTGTGCTCTTCCTCTTTCAGGACGCAATATAAAAACAATAATATAACGGCGCAAGTGCCATGGTTCATCACATGCCACGGCAGGGCTTTCTACTTTTTTATGTAGAAAAAAGAAAGAAGCAAAAGTGGCCGCGCGACCACCACGGCTCTTGAGACCCGACTCCAGCAATGCTCGCACTCAGTCGTAATCCTCCTCCCGCTTCACTGGGGCAAGGTGGCTCGTCGCCCTCCCCGGTCTGAGCTCGGTTGCGTGGTGGCTCGTCGTAGTCACTATCGCACATGCTCTCCCCAGAGGAGGAGCCATTGCTGCTGGAGGCATCGTGACCGTCGCCAAGGGCAAGTTCACCGCCGGAGATGCTACCGCCCCACCGGCAGTCGTCGTCGTCATTGTCGCTCTCCGGGCAGCACCCCAGGTGCCTGCCGTCTTCTCAAAGACCCGGACGTAGAGGGTCGCAGCACCGTCGTGCCTGAAGTGGAGGGTACACCTCCCCCGCAGGCCGCGTGCGCGGGCGAACGGCTACCACCCACGGTTCAGGAACATGTTGCCGACGGGGGTGACCTCGACCTCCACCCACGAGGCTTTTCTGCAGCAACCATCGGCCTGCAGCCAGAAGCCGCCAGATCACCCGGCCGGCAGCGCGCCTGCAAAGAAGCGCGGGAGCTGGAACCAGACGCCTGCGGGGCTTGATACATCTCCAACGTATCTATAATTTTTAATTGTTCCATGCTGTTATATTATCAATCTTGGATGTTTTATAATCATTTTAGTCATTTTATATCATTTTTTGGTACTAACCTATTGACATAGTGCCAAGTGCCAGTTGCTCTTTTTTCCATGATTTTTACATTGCAGAAAATCAATACCAAACAAAGTCCAAATGCCACGAAACTTTACAGAGATTTTTTATGGGCCAAAATACACATAATGGGCCCTGGCTGCGCCTGGGGGGGTGCTCCGAGGAGAGCACAATCCACCAGGGCGTGCTAGGAGGCCCAAGCGCGCCTTGGTGGGTTGTGCCCACCTCGGGTGCCCCCCGGATTGCCTCTTTGCTCTATAAATACCCCAATATTCCCAAAACCCTAGGGGAGTCAATGAAATATTCATCCAGCCGCCGCAGAGTCCAGAACCACTGATGCGGCTTGAAGGTACATCGGTATTTCCCCAAAGAGGAAGGGATGATGCAGCACATCAGCGGTAGGTATTTTCCTTAGATGTGAAACCAAGCTTATCGAACCAGTACGATAACCAAGAAACACAATGTAAACAACCCCTGCACACAAATTACAACCACTCGCAACCCGACGTCTTAAAGGGGTTGTCAATCCCTTTCGGGCAACGGCGCCAGAAATTGGTGCGTGGATGGGAGAAAGTTGTAATAGATTGATAGATCAAACGCCAAATAAAATAAGTAAGAATAAATTGCACCAGGGTATTTTTTTGATTTTTGGATTAATAGATCTGAAAATGAATGCAAAGGAAAAGTAGATCGCAAAGGCAAATATGTGAGAAAGAGACCCGGGGGCCGTAGGTTTCACTAGTGGCTTCTCTCGAGAAAAATAGCAAACGGTGGATGAACAAACTACTGTTGGGAAATTTATAGAACTTCAAATAATCATGACGATGTCCAGGAAATTATCATTACATAGGCATCACGTCCACCATTAGTAGACCGACTCCTGCCTGCATCTACCACTATTAGTCTACACATCGACCGCTATCCAACATGCATCTAGTGTATTAAGTTCATGGAGAAACGGAGTAATGCAATAAGAACGATGACATGATGTAGACAAGATCTATTTATGTAGAAATAGACCGCATCGTTTTATCCTTAGTAGCAACGATACATACATGTCGGTTCCCCTTCTGTCACTGGGATCAAGCACCATAAAATTGAACCCACTACAAAGCACCTCTTCCCATTGCAAAATAAATAGATCAAGTTGGCCAAACAAAACCCAAATATCAGAGAAGAAATACGAGGCTATAAGCGATCAAAGAAGCCCAAATAACTTTCATGGATATAAAAAGATAGATCTGATCGTGAATTCAAAGTTCATCGATCCCAACAAACACACCGCAAAAGAGTTACATCAAATGGATCACCAAGAGACCATTGTATTGAGAATCAAGAGAGAGAGAGAGGAAGCCATCTAGCTACTAACTACGGATCCAAAGGTCTACAAAGAACTACTCACGCATCATTAGAGAGGCACCAATGGAGGTGGTGAACCCCATACGAGATGGTGTCTAGATTGGATCTAGTGGTTCTGGACTCTGCGGCGGCTGGATCAATATTTCATTGACTCCCCTAGGGTTTTGGGAATATTGGGGTATTTATAGAGCAAAGAGGCGGTTTGGGGGGCACCCGAGGTGGGCACAACCCACAAGGGTGCGCCTGGGCCTCCTGGCATGCCCTGGTGGGTTGTGCTCTCCTCGGAGCACCCCCAGGCACAACCAAGGCCCATTATGTTCCTTCTGGTCCAAAAGAATCTGCATAAAGTTTTGTTGCTTTTGGACTCCGTTTGATATTGATTTCCCGCGATGTAAAAAACATGCAGAAAATAGCAACTGGCACTTGGCACTATGTCAATAGGTTAGTACCAAAAAATGATATAAAATGACTATAAAATGATTATAAAACATCCAAGATTGATAATATAACAGCATGGAACAATAACAAATTATAGATACATTGGAGACGTATCAGCATCCCCAAGCTTAACTCCTACTCGTCCTCGAGTAGGGAAGTGATAAAAACAGAATTTTTGATGTGGAATGTTGCCTAACATGTCATATCATATTCTTTCTTTATAGCATGGACATTTGGAATTTTTTGTGATTCAAAGCAATAGTCTAGTTTTGACATGATAATTTAAATACTCAATCATATCAACAAGCAATCATGTATTTCAAAATATCAATGATAAAATAAGTTATCCCTAGCCCATCATGCTCAATCATTGATCCATTCATGAAACACACTCGCATATTAGCTACGCCCAATACTCAAGTACGATCATATTGCCTCCTAGTTGGCGCTTTTATAAGAGAAGATGGAGACTTGAATCCAAAAATAAAAAATGCATAAAGTAAAAGAAAGGCCCTTCGAAGAGGGAAGTAGGGATTTGTAGCGGTGCCAGAGCTCAGAGCGAAAAAACTTAGAGATAAAAACATTTTGAGAGGTGTATCCATCCCACCAACGAAAATGACTTAGAGTTCCCAACACTTCACATGCTAGATATATCATTGGCAGTTCCCAAACAGAAAATAAAGTTTATTCTTTTTTCCACCATACTTTCACTTTCCATGGCTAGCTGTATCCACGGTTGTCCTCCATACCAACACTTTCTAAGGAAGTTATTATTCGACAAAATAAAGTAAATTCATTTTTCATTTTCGGACTGCGCATCCCTAATACCTTTGCCTTACTCTCGTGCATGCAATGACAAGTGAATAAACATTTACCGTGAGAATAACACATCTATCATGGAAAATATTAGCCACCCCTTACCGCTCCGCGAGTGAAACGAACACACAAAAGAGAAGTTTATTTTGAAAATTAGAGATGGAACATGCAAAGAATACCGCATATAGTTAGATATAGAGGACTCGTGTGGCAAAACTGGTTTAAAGGATTTTGGATGCACAAGTAGAGATCATACTTAGTGCAAATGAAGGCTAGCAAAAGATTGAAAAGCGACCAACCAAGAAACGGATAATCTCATAAGCAAGCATTAAGCATAATTAACACCGAATAATGCAACACAAGTAGGATATAATTTCATTGCATGACTATTGACTTTCGTGCTTGCATAGGGAATCACAAACCTTAACACCAATATTCTTACTAAAGCATAATTACTCATCAACACAACTGACATACCGCATCATCATACCTCAAAACTATTACTAAGAATCAAGTTTATTTTGTCCAATGATCTTCATGAAAGTTTTTATTATATCCTTCTTGTATATCTATCACTTTGGGACTAATTTTCATGTGTTACTTTTCATAAGCTCAAACAAATATAAGTGAAGATCATGAGCATAATATTTCTTTCTTTCTCTCAAATTAATTTAAGTGAAGCAACAGAGAATTTCTTGAAAATTTTACTAACTCTAAAATAAATCTAAGTGAAGCAAGAGAGCATTTCTTCAAAAATACTAAAGCACGCCATGCTCAAAAAGATATAAGTGAAGCACTAGAGCAAGTCCATAGCTCATAAAATTTTAAGTGAAGTAAAGAGAGCAATTCTAACAAGTCATGACATAATCTTGGCTCTCTTAATTAGGTGTGTCCAGCAAGGGAACAAGACTTAAAACACAAACTAAAACAAGCAAAAACTGATATCATACAAGAAGCTCCAAGAAAAACACATAGTATGTGACGAATAAAAATATAGCTTCGAGTAAAATACCGATGGTCGTTAGAAGAAAGAGGGGATGCCATTCGGGGGCATCCCCAAGCTTAGTTGGTTGCTCATTTTTGGATAATAGCTTGGATTGCCGGGGCATCCCCAAGCTTAGTCTCTTCTACTCCTTATTCCTTCATCCAGCGTAAGATAACCCAAAACTTGAAAACTTCAATCGCAGAAAACTCAACAAACCTTCGTGAGATCCGTTAGTATAAGAAAATAAGTCACTACTATAAGTGATGTATCAAACCAATTCATATTTTGTTCTTGCATTATATCTAATGTATTCAAACTTTTCTATGGCAAAAACTCATCAAAGAAAACCATAGAGCCATCAAAACAAGCACACAACTCAAAGAAAACAGAATCTGTCAAAACAGAAGAGTCTGTAGCAATCTGACTATTTTGAATACTTCTGTAACTCCAAAAATTCTGAAAAATTAGGAAGACCTGAGAAATCTGTATATTGATCTACTGCAAGAGGAATGAGTACATTATCGCTCTCTGGTTAAAAATGAGAATTATATTCGTGAGCGCAAAATTTTCTGTTTTTCAACAAGATCAAACAACTATCAGCCAAGAAGATCCTAAAGGCTTTACTTGGCACAAAAACTAATTAAAACATAAAAAAACAATAATAAAAGTAGCATAATAGTGCTAACACTCAAGAACAGAAAGCAAAAAGGAAAAATAAATTTCATTCATTGGGTTGCCTCCGAACAAGCACTATAGTTTTACGCCCCTAGCTAGGCATAAGATTTTATTGATGCTCACATGAAAGATAATAATTGAAATGCGAAAAGAGCATCATAAAACATGTGAGAAACATATTTAAGTCTAACATACTTCCTATGAATAGGAATTTTATAAGCAAACAAATTATCAAGGCAAGAAAAACTAGGATATGCAAGGAAGAAGAAAGAAACAATAGCAATCTCAACATAGCGAGAGGTAATTTACTAACATGAAAATTTCTACAACCATATTTCCTTCTCTCAAAATAATTACATGTAGGATCATAATAAAATTCAACAATATAACTATCACATAAAATATTCTCTTCATGATCCTCATGCATGCAAAGTTGACACTCTTCCAAAATAGTGGGGTTATCTTTGAATAAAGTCATGACCTCTCAGAACCCACTTTTATCAAAGAATTCATAAGATTGAACACTCTCCAAATTTATGGGATTATTTTTACCTAAAGTTGACGCTCTTCCAATCCCACTTTCAATAATATCGCAAACATATTCATCATGAGGCTTAAATAAATTTTCAAGATCATAAGAATCATCACCCCAATCATGATTATTGCAACAAGTAGTGGACATAGCAAAATTAGCATCCCCAAACTTGGGGTTTTGCATAGTATTTACACAATTGAAATTAATAGAATTTATAGTAAAATCATTGCAATCATGCTTTTCATTCAAGGAGCTATCATGAATCACTTCATAAATTTCTTTATCACAATTTTTAGATTCACGAATGTCAAGCAAAACTTCATAAAGATAATCCAGTGCACTCAACTCACTAGCAATTGGTTCATCATGATTGGATCTATTAAAAAGATTAGCAAGTGGATGAGGATCCGTATCAATAAAAGTTTAGCAAGCGAAGATGCAAGAATATAGAAGACACATGGTAACACAAGCAAAGATGAGACCTGACGAGAAAATGACAAACGAAAAAGAGGGCAAATAAAACAGCAAATTATTGTGAAGTGGGGGAGAGGAAAACGAGAGGCAAATGGCAAATAATGTAAATTGTGAGGAGATGAGATTTGTGATTAGGAACCTGGTATATGTTGAAGATCCTCCAGGGCAACAGTGCAAGAAATTCCTTTTTATGCGGCTTGAAGCTACGTCGGTATTTTCCCAAAGAGGAAGGGATGATGCAGCACAACAGCGGTAGGTATTTCCCTCAAATGTGAAACCAAGGTTATCGAACCAGTAGGAGAACCAAGCAACACAACGTAAACAGCCCTTGCACACAAATAACAGCCACTCGCAACCCGATGTGTTAAAGGGGTTGTCAATCCCTTACGGGAAACGGCGCCAAAAATTTGTGCGTGGGCGGGAGAAAGTTGTAATAGATTGATAGATCGAACGCCAAATAAAATAAATAAGAATAAATTGCAGCAAGGTATTTTTGGATTTTTGGTTTAATAGATCTGAAAATAAAGGCAAAGGAAAAGTAGATCGCAAAGGCAAATATATGACAAAGAGACCCGGGGGCTTTAGGTTTCACTAGTGGCTTCTCTCGAGAAAAATAGAAAACGGTGGATGAACAAATTACTTTTGGGAAATTGATAGAACATCAAATAATCATGACGATATCCAGGCAATGATCATTACATAGGCATCACGTCCAAGATTAGTAGAACGACTCCTGCCTGCATCTACTACTATTACTCCACACATCGACCGATATCCCGCATGCATCTAGTGTATTAAGTTCATGGAGAAACGGAGTAATGCAATAAGAACGATGACATAATGTAGACAATATCTATTTATGTAGAAATAGACCCCATCGCTTTATCCTTAGTAGCAACGATACATACGTGTCGGTTCCCCTTCTATCACTGGGATCAAGCACCGTAAGATCGAACCCACTACAAAGCACCTCTTTTCATTGCAAGATAAATAGATCAAGTTGGCCAAACAAAACCCAAATATCGGAGAAGAAATACGAGGCTATAAGAGATCAAAGGAACTCAAATACTTTCATGGATATAAAAAGATAGATCTGATCATAAACTCAAAGTTCATCGATCCCAACAAACACATCGCAAAAGAGTTACATCAAATGGATCTCCAAGAGACCATTGTATTGAGAATCAAGAGAGAGATAGAGAGAGGAAGCCATCTAGCTAATAACTACGAACCCGAAGGTCTACAAAGAACTACTCACGCATCATCGGAGATGCACCAATGGTGGGGGTGAACCCCATCCGAGATGGTGTCTAGATTGGATCTGGTGGTTCTGGACTCTGCGGCGGCTGGATCAATATTTCATCGACTCCCCTAGGCTTTTGGGAATATTGGGGTATTTATAGAGAAAAGAGACGGTCCGGGGGGCACCCGAGGTGGGCACAGCCCACCAGGGCACGCCTGGGCCTCCTGGCGCGCTCTGGTGGGTTGTTCTCTCCTCGGAGCACCCCCAGGCGCAACCAGGGCCCATTTTGTTCCTTCTGGTCCAAAAAAAATCTCTGTAAAGTTTCGTTGCGTTTGGACTTCGTTTGATATTGATTTCCTGTGAAGTAAAAAACATGCAGAAAACAACAACTGACACTTGGCACTATGTCAATAAGTTAGTACCAAAAATGATATAAAATGACTATAAAATGATTACAAAACATCCAAGATTGATAATATAACAGCATGGAACAATCTAAAATTATAGATTTGTTGGAGACGTATCAACCACCAGATCCAATCTAGACACCGTCACGGATGGGGTTCACCACCTCCACTGGTGCCTCTCTGATGATGCGTGAGTAGTTCTTTGTAGACCTTTGTGTCTGTAGTTAGTAGCTAGATGGCTTCCTCTCTCTCTCTCTCTGAATTCTCAATACAATGGTCTCTTGGAGATCCATATGATGTAACTCTTTTGCGGTGCGTTTGTTGGGATCGATGAACTTTTAGTTTATGATCAGATCTATCTCTTTATATCCATGAAAGTATTTGAGTTCTTTGATCTGTTTTATGCATGATCTGTTGTAGCCTCGTATTTCTTCTCTAATATTTGGGTTCTGTTTGGCCAACTTGATCTATTTATCTTGAAGTGGGAAGAGGTGCTTTGTAGTTGGTTCTATCTTATGATGCTTGATCCCAATGACAGAAGGGGAACCGACACGTATGTATCATTGCTACTAAGGATAAAACGATGGGGTCTATCTATACATAGATAGATCATGTCATCGTTCTTATTGCATTACTCCGTTTCTCCATGAACTTAATACACTAGATGCATGCTGGATAGAGATCGATGTGTGGAGTAATAGTAGTAGATGCAGGCAGGAGTTGGTCTACTAATCTTGGACGTGATGCCTTAGTAATGATCATTGCCTAGATATCGTCATGATTATTTAAAGTTCTATCAATTGCACAACAGTAATTTGTTCACCCACTATTTGCTATTTTTCTCGAGAGAAGCCACTAGTGAAACCTACGGCCCCCGGGTCTCTTTGTCAGATTATTTGCCTTCGCGATCTATTTTCCTTCGCTTTTATTTTCAGATCTATTAAACTAAAAACACAAAAATACCTTGCTGCAGTTTATTCTTATTTATTTTATTTGGCGTTCGATCTATCTATATATTGCAATTTATCTCATGTCCGTTTGCCTATCTTGAGGCGCCGTACCCCGAAGGGATTGACAACCCCTTTAACACATCGGGTTGCGAGGATTTGTTATCTGTGTGCAGGTGCTGTTTACGTTGTGTTGCTTGGTTCTCCTACTGGTTCGATAACCTTCGTTTCACATCTGAGGGAAATACCTACCGCTGTTGTGCTGCATCATCCCTTCCTCTTTGGGGAAATACCGACGTAGCTTCAAGCCGCATCAAAAGGAATTTCTGGCGCTGTTGCTGGGGAGGATCTTCAACATATACCAGGTTCCTAATCAAAAAACCCATCTCCTCACAATTTACATTATTTTCCATTTGCCTCTTATTTTCCTCTCCCCCACTTCACAAAAAATTGCCGTTTTATTCGCCTCTCTTTTTCGTTCACCGTTTTCTTGCCCGATCTGTTTTTGAGTGCAATCTTGTTGTGTAGTCATCATGACTCAAAAGAACACCAAGTTATGTGATTTCTCAAATACCAACAACAATGATTTTATCGGTCTTCCGATTACTCCTCCCGCCACTAGTGCAGAGTCTTGTGATATTAATACTGCTTTGCTGAATCTTGTTATGAAAGATCAATTTTCTGGTACTCCTAATGAGGATGCCGTGTCCCATCTTAATACCTTCGTGGAATTATGCGATATGAAAAAGAAAAAATATGTGGACAATGATGTGGTGATGATGAAATTATTTCTGTTTTCTTTGCGTGATTCCGCAAAAAATTGGTTCTCTTCTTTGCCTCGAAATAGTATCGATTCTTGGAATAAGTGCAAAGATGCTTTTATCACTAAGTATTTTCTGCCTATAAAAATTATTTCCCTTAGAACCCAGATCATGAATTTCAAGGAACTTGAACATGAGCATGTTGCACAATCTTGGGAAAGGATGAAAATGATGCTAAGGAATTTCCCAACCCATGGGTTAAATCTTTGGATGATCATACAATTTTTTTTATGCGGGATTGAATTTTGTTTCTCGTGATATTTTAGATTCCGCTGCTGGTTCTACTTCTATGGAAATTACTTGGGGTGAAGCCATCAAATTGCTTGATAATATTATGGAAAATTATTCGCAATGGCATACCGAAAGAGCTCCTACTAGTAAAAAGGTTAATTCGGTTGAAGAAATTTCTTCTTTGAGTGAAAAAGTTGATGCTCTTATGAAATTGGTTGCTAGTAAAAGTGCTCCTATTGATTTTAATGATATGCCTTCGTCTACTTTGAGAAAAATAGTGATGCCATAGATGTGAATTTTATTTCTCGGAATAATTTCAACAACAATGCTTATAGACGTAATTTTAATCCTAGGCCTTTTCCTAGTAATTCCTCTAATAATTATGGTAATTCCTACGGAAATCAATCTTATAATAATAATAGGAACACCTCTTATCTTGAGAATAATATTAAATAATTTATCAACACGCAAATTTTTTTCAACACTTCCATAGAACAAAAGTTGAGTAAGATTGATGATTTGTCTAGAAGTGTTGATAGAATTTCTAATGATGTGGAAAATCTCCAGATGAAATTTTTTGTGCCTAAGGTTGATGAATCAATTAAATCTCTTTATGTTTCTATGGATGAAAGTAAGAAAATAACCGCTATGCTTAGAACTAAAAGAGATTTTTTTACAACAAGCGCTTTCTAGTGATTACTTTTGCAAAAGTGATGAAGATCTTCAAATGATTGGTGTTTCTTGTATTGATTCCTTGTTTAGTAAAGTTAAGATTCATGAAAAATGGACTAGAGAAGAGATAACTTTATCTAGAAGGCATCCCGATAATTCAGAGGGTGAAAATCTTGTTGAGAAAATTGATAAAAGTGGGTTTGAAGAGGTCATAGTGATGTACCCACTCTTTTGGATTACAAAGACTTTAATTGTGATAGCTGCTCTTTGATTGATTGTATTTCTTTGTTGCAATCCATGATAAATTCACCCCATGCTTATGAACAAAATAAAGCTTTTACTAAACATATTGTTGATGCTATGATGAAAGCTTTAGAAGAAAAGTTGGAATTAGAAATTTCAATTCCTGGAAAATTGCATGATGAATGGGAACCTACTATCAAAGTCAAGATTAAAAATTATGAGTGCTTTGCTTTGTGTGACTTGGGTGCTAGTGTTTCTACTATTCCAAAATCTTTATGTGATGTGCTTGGTCTTACCGATATTAAAGAATGTTCTTTAAATTTGCACTTGGCGGACTCTACTATTAAAAAGCCTATGAGAAGAATTAATGATGTTCTTATTCTTGCAAATAGGAATTATGTGCCCATAGATTTTATTGTTCTTGATATTGATTGCAATCCGTCTTGTCCAATTATTCTTGGTAGACTATTTTTACGCATTGTCGGTGCCGTGATTGATATGAAAGAAGGCAATATTAAGTTCTAATTTCCTTTGAGAAAGGGTGTGGAACACTTCCCTCGAACAAGAATTAGGCCACCATATGAATCAATCATGAGGTCATCTTATGGATCTCGAAACAAAGATGACAAAACTTAGATCCTTGCTTTATGCCTAGCTAGGGGCGTAAAACTATATTGCTTGTTCGGAGGCAACCCAATGAATAAAATTTATTTTTGCTTTTCGCTTTATGTTCTTAAGTGTTTGCATAATTATCCTACTGTAATGATTGAGTGTTTTGCGTTTTAGTTAGTGTTTTTGCCAAGTAAAGCCTTTAGGATCTTCTTGGGTGATAGTTGTTTGATCTTGCTGAAAAAACAAAAACTTTTATGCTCGCAAAAATAATTCTCATTTTTAAACAGAGAGCGATAAAATACCCATTCCTTTTGAAGTAGATCAATATACAAATTGTTCAGGTCGTCCTAATTGTTTGGAGTTATAGAAGTATTCAAAATAGTCAGATTGCTACGGACTGTTCTGTTTTGACAGATTCTGGTTTCTTTGTGTTGTGTGCTTGTTTTGATGGCTCTATGGTTTTCTTTGATGAGTTTTTGCCATAGAAAAGTTGGAATACAGTAGATATAATGCAAGAAAAAAATGAATTGGTTTCATACAACACTTATAGTAGTGATTTAGTTTTTCTTATACTAACGGATGTCACAAAGGTTTTGTTGAGTTTTGTGTGATTGAAGTTTTCAAGTTTTGGGTTATCTTACAAGGGATGAAGGAATAAGGAGTAAGAAAAGCCTAAGCTTGGGGATGCCCCGACATCCACCTCTATTACCGAAAAGAGAGCAAGCAACTAAGCTTGGGGATGCCCCCGAGTGGCATCCCCTCTTTCTTCTAATGACCATCGGTATTTTACTCGAAGCTATATTTTTATTCGTCACATACTATGTGTTTTGCTTGGAGCGTCTTATATGATATGAGTCTTTGCTTGTTTTATTTTGTGTTTTATGTCTTGATTCCTTTCTGGACACACCTATTTGAGAAAGCCAAAATTATGTCATGACTTGTTAGAATTGTTCTCTATGCTTCACTTAAATTTTTTATGAGCTATGGACTTGCTCTAGTGCTTCACTTATATCTTTTTGAGCACGGTTTGTGTTAGTATTTTTGAAGAAATGCTCTCTTGCTTCACTTAGATTTATTTGAGATTTAGTAAAATTTTCAAGAAATTCTCTCTTCACTTAAATTAATTTGAGAGAAAGAAAGAAATATTATGCTCATGATCTTCACTTATATTTGTCTGAGCTTGTCAAAAGCAACACATAAAAATTAGTCCCAAAGTGATAGATATCCAAGAAGGATATAATAAAAACTTTCATGAAGATCATTGGAAAAAATAAACTTGATTCTTAGTAATAGTTTTGAGATATGTTGATGTGATATGTGAGTTATGTTCATGAGTAATTATGCTTTAGTAAGAATATTGGTGTTAAGGTTTGTGATTCCCTATGCAAGCATGACAGTCAATAATTATGCAATGAAATTATATCCTACTTGTGGTGCATTATTCGGTGTTAATTATGCTTAATGCTCGCTTATGAGATGATTTGTTTCTTGGTTGGTCGCTTCTCAATCTTTTGCTAGCCTTCATTTTGCACTAAGTATGATCTCTACTTGTGCATCCAAAAACCTTTAACCCATTTTTGCCACATGAGTCCACTATATCTACATATATGCGGTATTCTTTTGCCGTTCTAAGCAAATTTGTATGTGGCATCTCTAATTTTCAAAATAAACTTCTCTTTTGTGTGCTCGTTTCGCTCGCGGAGCGGTGAGGGGTGGTTATATTTTCCATGCTAGATGTGTCATTCTCACAATGAGTGTTTATTCACTTGTCATTGCATGAGAGTAAGGCAAAGGTATTAGGGATGCCCAGTCCCGAAATGATAAACGAATTTACTTTATGTTGTCAAATAATAATTTCCTTGGAAAGTGTTGGTATGGAGGGAAACCATGGATACGGCTAGCCATGGAAAGTGAAAGCATGGTTGAAAAGGGAATAAACTTTATTTTCTGTTTGGGAACCACCTATTGATATATCTAAGCATGGAAAGTATTGGGAACTCTAAGTCATTTTCGTTGGTGGGAAGGATACACCTCCCAAAATGTTTTTATCTCTAAGTTTTTCGCTTTGAGCTCTGGCACCTCTACAAATCCCTACCACCCACTGCGAAGGGCATTTCTTTTACTTGATGCAATTTTTATTTTGAATTTGAGTCTCCATCTTCTCTTACAAAAGCACCAACTAGGAGGCAATATGATCATACTTGAGTATTGGGTGCGGCTAATATGCGAGTGTACACTACTGCAGGATGCTGCTAACGCGACACTACGATCAGAGACCCTTCGACGAAACTGTGTGCGATGCAATAATCACAAATGGTGGTGTAAAAAAACCCGTCAAAAAAGGTGCAAAACATTTGCGATGACGAATGCATCAAACACGGTTCATATTTTAGTTGCATGTGCGATGCAGGGCATATGTTTTAGTTCAATTAACCTTTTGCGATGAGGAGGAAAAAAGAAATGGGAAGCCAGATGAAGGTGTGTGTGATATACAGTATACGGTTCACTCGGATGAATTGTTTGTGATTAGGCAACACAAAAGAAATGGTCAGCCAGATCAAGGTGCGTGTGACATACGACATGCGGTTCACTCGGATAAACTATTTGTGATTAGGCAACACAAAAGAAACGGTCAGCCATATCAAGGTGTGTGCGATATACGACATGCGGTTCACGTGGCCTTGTCATCAGTGTGTGACTTCTGTGGCAACCGTTTGCTCCCCACTAGCCTCTTCTTGTACCATGGCAACTGTCCACCGCCGCTTTGCCTTTCCCTCTCAATTTGGAACTGTCGTCGCACGCTCTTCCTCCCTCCATTTGCCTTCACCCTTCCTTCTGCGATTGTTCGATCATCCTCTCCATGGAGGGAACAGGCCGGAAACGACCCCGGTATTCTTTCCCCAATCTGAAAGATGATGTGGTGGAGGAACTCATTGATCGGTGCGACGCCATCACCTTGGCTAGCATGGCAAGTTTGTTCAAGACCATTCTCGACTCAACTAATAACATCATTACAAGCAACCCAAGGGTCTAGGAGCGGTTTGATCTCCCCTATCTTCTTCACTATGACCCTGCTGACTGGTGCGGGGACGACGGAAGCCTCGCCTTGTGCAAGTTGACGCCGCTTGATAATGATACGTGTGATGTTAAGATGCCATCGCTTGAGGGCAAGGCTTGGGCAGGCGCAAATCAAGATTGGGTTGTTTATATTGGGTACAACTACGAGTGGGAACTTGTGAATGTGTACACTCATCACCGGGTTCCACTTCGAAAAATCTCAGACTGCTCGGAGGTTGAGCACACAGATGATCTACGTGAGTTCATATATGATCATGGTGACTATCGTCTACAGAAGATAGCAATTTGTCAAGTTCCCAACCGCTCTTGGGATTACAAGAACTATGAAGTTGTTGCTATCTTCGACAAGCTTGTTGCCGTCCGTACTTCCACGCCTCGATGGATATTGCTCAAAAATCAATTTCTGTACACGGATGAGTACTGTGATGCAATTCAATACGAGGGTCTTGTGTTTGCTGCCACCACTCATGGCACTATTTTTGCATGGAATCATCATGCTTTCGATATGTTTGTCTTCCACCATAATTATTATTGTTTCATCCACATGCATGCGGGTTAGCTAGTTTCCCTTTACTAATTAACCTTCTTGTGTTTCCAAGGTCATGTGAACATTCCACCACCTATACTTGAAAAAATTTATAACCAAGGGGGAGATGACGACGCTGATGATCACGAGCATGAGGACAATCAGGACCCATATACTCAGTGGCGCCTGTCAACTTATTCCGATGGATCACCTCTTCTTGTCTGTATACAGGGCACTGCTAATGTTACTAAGGAAGCAGGTGTTGTCTCGCATGGTCACACTCTCCGGGCCTATTCCAACATCCGTTACAGGGTATTTGGGATGGATACTAGTGTACTAGCGCCAACACCTTCTCCCTGGTTCAGTATTGAAAGTCTTGGAGGAAACTCGCTCTTCCTTGGACAAAACTATCCAATGATGGTGAAAGGCGATCCAGCTGCTGTTGACACAACGTTACTACCATTTATGAGAAGCAATTGTATCTATACCTCGGTCATTGCTATGCTTCCCTACCATCAAAATATGGGTCCCGACATAGCCCGCTTAAGCCTGGATGATTAGGCCTGCATTGGTCTCGAGATTGACAGTAACTGGCCCTTCCTAGAGAATCATTTCTGGTTCAAAGCAAGCGTTTCCAACGCCGACGAGTGGTTGAGCTGAAGTTCATTTCATCGCTTTGTTATTTTTTGTGTGAGAAAAACTTTACTTTACTAGAATGTTTTGTTGTACATGATATATAATCCAACGTGTATCCTCGTTGTCATTGTGGGTTCGTGACTTGTTGAATGTAATCAATGGTACATTTGCATATGTGTCCATCAACTCACGCATGCTAGTGGTTATGAACAGTGCTAGTGCTTTTAGTTGCAAAAATTAGATAGTGCTAGTCATATTTAGCTGCATATTTTGACAAATCATAGAGTTACAAGGTTGACAAATGGCAATGTTACTAGATAAACAAATGTTAATCTTTCCAGTTTGACAAATGGCAACATACCCAAAATGAAAAATGCAAATCTTACCCAATTGTTTCTACGTGGTTACACACGGGTCATGCAAAACAACTGTTTGCGTTGAAAGGATGCACAAATCCTGCACTACGAGGGAAGACCATAGCTCTCACTTTTCATACGGGTGTTCTATCTAAAACGTTTACGATCAAGAGCTGTAGAAATCCTGCTCGGCACATTTTCCCTTTGCTTCCTGGGTAAGCTGTCGGTTTGCATACGGGTGTTCTAACTAAAACTTTTGTGTTGAGTGTTTTATATTTAAATACCATTGACGTTTTTTTCAAAAGAAAATCGTTTGATAAGTCTGTACATTAGGAGAAAAAACGCAAGTTCGTTCGAACCATATCTTTCATTCAGTCACACTACGAATTTATATTCATATGATGGAGAATTCGAGATACAGTATTAAACCCCCAAAAAACTATTTCCGGCGGCAGCGTAGGTGGCGTGCGACACCGTCATTGTTGTTGTCGTTCTCCGGGACGCTGTTGTTGAAGTCTTCAAGGCAGCACAAAATGTTCTTCACTTGAAAATCAAACATCATGTCATCGCGCGATCGACGGGCGGGGCACGGGAGGACGCCAACTGACGCCGCTGAGAGGTAGCGGTCGACGGCAGCATTGCATGTCGCTGAGGGGGGCACGCGAACGGGGATGGGCGCGGCGGGTGCAGCCAAACGCACGGGGACCGGCGCCGCAGTGGGTGGAGGGGCGCGCACGGGCAGGGGCACGGGAGCGGCGGGTGCAGCCGAACACACGGGGGCCGGCGCCACGATGGGTGGAGGGGCGTGCATGGGCACAGGCATCGGCGTTGGCATGTACATGAGCTTGCGCGCGTCCACGGAGACCTCGCTGACGCCCGCGGCTTTCCAGCTCTGCGATAGTGCTCGGCGACCAGCCTGTCAATGCTACGGGGATGGTCGCTAGCGCGGGCGCGGGGATGGGAGCTGGGACGGGAGCGGTGGCAGCAACTGCAACGGCCAGCTCATTCTGGGCCATGTCCATGAGGCCCCATTCCTCCTTATTTTCTATCTCCTCCGGCTCAGAGTCGACTTCACCAAACTTGAAGACTAGTGGCAGATGATCATTCTGCGCCATCGCATTGGTGGAGGGCTGCGGGAGGGAGGGGAATGGGAGGCGAACAGTAAGGCCACCCATATTAAACAGCGGATCAGGCGCCATTAATGGAGAGGAAGGCGGACGGCCATGGAAGTCAAAGGGCTCGCTTCCCAGTGAGGCTGCGCAACGTACAACTTGCATGCTTTCTGGTGAGCCTGCACATTGGACGACAGCTTGCACGCCTCTCGATCAGCCTGCGCACCGGACTATGCTCGCACGCCTCCCGTTCAGTCAAGGTCAAGCAGTTGTCCGCACGACACGTCCTATAGCCATTAAAATGAAGACATGTGGTGTCACGTGAATGGTTAACAGAACGCACACGATTTGAATTATACAAACGTTTGAGATATTAAAGTGGCAGCTATATTTTCAAAATGCGTTTGTTGGTTGTTATTCGAGTGCGCCTTCTCTCAAAATGGACACGAAAAAATACCACAGCATGTCGGGTGCCATTCCATGAAAGCATGCCAAGTTTCATGAATTTCAGACGACTTTTGGATTTACTAGAATTTAAAAACAAAATATCTCAACGTTTTGCCGACAGTCAACGGTGCCCTGGTGTTTGAAATTCATTCCCATTTCTTGCATGGGACCAAAGCATGCTACCAAGGACACAAATTTGATTTTTCAACGAATTTATATGCATTAGAGCATGTGCATGTAGTTCAAATTTGAATTATGCACATAAATGCATTGAAAGCTCAATTAATACATAAAAATGTCTAGACGAACCCCGAAAAATCCCAAAAATTGACACAACACTCCTGTTGTTCTATGTTGACACGCGAAATTGTTTGAAAGCAATAAAAGGCAATGGATATCGTGTCGTCCCCAAAGGTGGGACGTTCCCTACCGAAACCATCAAGCTTGTTGTGAGAAGCTCTGGTTTGTGAGAAGCATATCCCCAAACCTACCCCAAATGGGACAAAACATTTACCACGCATGTTGATGCCGCTCCATGATAGCATGCCAAGTTTCGTGAATTTCAAACGAGCTTTGGATTTACTAGAATTTAAAAACCAGGCATCTCAATGTTTGCGGCCGAGTGACCGTGGTAGGTTGTTTGACATTCATTCCCATTTCTTGCATGGGACCTAAGCATGCAACCAAGGGCACAAATTTGAATTTTCAACCAATTTATATGCATTATAGCATGTGCATGTTGTTCAAATTTGAATTATGCACATAAATGCATTGAAAACTCAATTAATGCATAAAAATGTCCAAACGAACCCCGAAAAATCCCAAAAATAGACGCAACACTCCTGTTGTTCTATGTTGACATGAGAATTTTTTGAAAGCAATAAGAGGCAATGGATATTGTTTCGTCCCCAGAGGTGGGACGTTCCCTACCGAAACCATCAAGCTTGTTGTGAGAAGCTCTGGTTTGTGAGAAGCATATCCCCAAACCTACCCCAAATGGGACAAAACATTTACCACAGCATGTTGATGCCACACCATGATAGCATGCCAAGTTTCATGAATTTCAGACGAGCTTTGGATTTACAAGAATTTAAAAACTAAGTATCTCAATGTTTGTGGCCAATTGACCGTGGCAGGGTGTTTGACATTCATTCCCATTTCTTGCATGGGCCTAAGCATGCAACCAAGGGCAGAAATTTGAATTTTCAACCAATTTATATGCATTAGAGCATGTGCATGTAGTTCAAATTTGAATTATGCACATAAATGCATTGAAAACTCAATTAATGCATAAAAATCTCCAAACGAACCCCAAAAAATACCAAAAATTGACACAACACTCCTGTTGTTCTATATTGACACGACAAATTTTTTGAAAGCAATAAGAGGCAATGGATATCGTTTCGTCCCCACAGGTGAGACGTTCCCTACCAAAACCATCAGGCTTGTTGTGAGAAGCTCTGTTTGTGAGAAGCATATCCCCCAACCTGCCCCAAATGAGACAAAAACTTTACCATGGCATGTTGATGCCGCTCCATGATAGCATGCCAAGTTTCATGAATTTCAGGCGAGTTTTGGATTTACCAAAATTTAAAAACCATGTATCTCAATGTTTGCGGCCAAGTGAAGGTGGTAGGGTTTTTGACATTCATTCCCATTTCTTGCATGGGACCTAAGCAGGCAACCAAGGACATGGATTTGAATTTTTCAAATAATTTATATGCATTAGAGCATGTGCATGTAGTTCAAATTTGAATAATGCACATGAATGCATAGAAAACTCAATTAATGTATAAAAATGTCCAAGCAAACCCTGAAAAATCCCAAAAATTGACAAAACACTCCTGTTGTTCTATGTTGACACTAGGAAAAAATTTGAAATCGAGAAGAGGCAACGGATATTGTTTCGTCCAGAAAGGCGAAACGTTCCCTACCGAAACCATCACACTTGTTGTGAGAAGCTCTGGTTTATGAGAAGCTTATACCCAAACCTGCCCCAAATGGGACAATTTTTTTACCACAACATGTTGATGCCGCTCCATGATAGCATGCCAAGTTTCATGAATTTTGGATGAATTTTTGATTTACTAGAATTACAAAAGCAAGTACATCGAGGTTTGCCGGAGAGCCATGGTGCCGTGGTGTTCGAATTTCATCCCCATTTCTTGCATGGGACATAAGCATAAACCCATGGACACATATATGATTTTACAAGCCATGTTGGTGCACCGGAGCATGTGCATGTAGTTTAATTTTGAATTGTGCACCATAAATAGCTAGAAAACCAATTTAATGTATAAAATGTTCAAACGAACCCAGAATAATTCCAATTATTTTACGACACACATATAGTTGCATGTTCACTGCAGATAAAAGGTCTAGCAATTCAAACACCGTCCATTGCCGCTGTGACCCCATTATGTAATTCAAATCAAGATGAAAAATCAAGTAGATTGCACACAGTTTATTATCACCAACAATGTGAGATGCAGCACAAAATATCTTGGAGCACCGTTGGTGTATACTATGCCTATGGCTTATGCAAGAAGGTGTGTCGGCTAAAGTCCACAGCCGGCGTCTCAAGCACACTAGCTTGCTCCCCAAATATCATTTCACTGTTCAATCTTCGCCAGCGAAAGATGGGCACATGGACCCGCGTTGTGAGGGCAACTTCGGTGTTCCATTCCGGCGAGAGCGCGGCCGCAGCCGCCATGCGCGTGCTAACAAGGTGCATGAGCGCAGCCGCAATCTGCGACCGGGAGGCCAAGGCAGCCCAAACGACCATGTCGAGGCCGCCCACGCCCATCTCCTGGCGGTCACCGCACAAATCGAACGAAGCTTCTCCGACAACAGTCGGCAACCCATGACCGAAGAGCTGGCAATCGCCGAGAGCGTTCGAGCGGCCGTCCGTTCCTCCGCCGCATACCTTGCGATGACAGAGCCCATCCAAGCCCAGATCGCAGCCGCCCACGCCCAGCTCACGGTGGCCTTTTCCAAAGAGATGGCGGACACCGATGGTGAGATGCTTGCCGAGTATGGTGCGATGGATGCCATGGAGCCCTTTCCCCAGGAGACCGTCGGGCGCGAGCTGGACATGGAGGCGGCGGCGGAGATCGACAAGCACCAGCCATAGTAGTACTCTTTGTTTTGTTTAATTAAGAGCGTCGATCTTTAATTTTTAGAGTAATATTTAGGTCAGCTAGCTCTGTTTAATTGCTGAACTTGCTCGATTAAGAAGTGTGGGTGTGCTGTAGTCTCCTTTGTGTACCCAAATTATGCAATGATGTGGATGACCACTGTAACCATGAAAATTCAAACCAAAATTTTTGACGTTCAAACTCATCACACACGGGTTAAGCTATCTGAATCGTTTGTGATGTTCACATATCGTACACAGTTCTGAATAAGGGACCGTGTCTGATGACACTTTGCGCGCAAGTTTTTTCGCTGAAGCGATTCCAAATTTTCGGCTTCCGCGGAAATATCTACCTCCCCGCCCCCTCCTCCTTACCAAAAGCCATATTTCCCCTGTTTGCGCCTTCCTTTCCAAGTTGAAACCTTCACTCCTTGTTTGTAGCGCTGCCTCCTCACCGGCGGCCCTCCTTCACGCTGCTCGGCCTCGCCTATCCAGGCAGGTAATCCACACCCGACCCCCACCCTCCTCCTTCTTCCACATCCCACATGCCCCGACCGCCTGTGCAAGCGCGACACCTTCCACCCAAATCACCGACCCCTCCACCAAATAAGCGCTGCCCTAAGCATTGGTGCATGCAGTATAGCCAGGATCTCAAGGAGCATTTGGCAGCGGAGAAGCAAATCGCGGCCGCACTCCCATATGAGGTGGCGATGGCTGCCATTCGTGCCGACCCCCATATCTTGGAGGAGCACCTCGCCATCAAGGCCACTGTCGATGCCTCGCGCACCAACGACGCGACGCGGTTGGCTGCTTTAAATGACCATTCGTAGCATTTTATCAAGGCCACCTTCGGTGCCTTCGATGAAGATTACGAGGTGTTTTCTCAGCATGCATGTGCTTACTTCATCATGAGAGCTAGCGGGTTGGTGCCCGGAGAGGCTCAGGCAACTGACCACTACGACGAGGGAACCCACAAAGTGGAGGCCTTACCCTCTTCCATGTCCAAGGATCCAATCGTCATCGATATCTCCGACAATGACAATGAGGAGTAGCTTGTCTTATTAGCTCACTATAAGGACCCATGTTCAGTTTGCTAGCTATTGCCTTTTCTTAACAAATTCTAGTGAATTGTCCTATATACTTTTACCATGTAATCTTCTGCTCTAGAGTATATGTTCTATATGCCGTGCAATGTGGTGTTCAGTTAACTTTTTGGTTCAATTCTGCAAATGTGATGTTCAATTCTTCAGGGTGTTATTTTCTAAATTGTCTAGCATGCTTGGTTTGGGTAACTGTCCGATCTTCTGTTTGGAGTATGTTATATGGTGCAATGTGGTGCTCAGTTAACGTTTGGTTCATTTGTTGTGGTGTTTAGTTAACAGTTTGGTTCAATTCTGCAATGCGAAGTTCAATTGTTGTGGGTGCATTCTGTTATTGTATACCATGTGAGAAAAAAAATCAAATTTGGCGATACTGAATACATGAGAAAGAAATACAATTGTTATATTTCCAAGTTGTTAAGCATGCTTGGTTTGGTTAACTGTTTGATCTTCTATTAGCAGTATGCTATATTGTGTAATGTGGTGCTCAGTTAAGGTTTGGTTCATTTGTTGTGGTGTTGAGTTAACTGCACGTGCATGGTCCATTGTCTAATAGCACAATATTGTGCAATTGCAGGAACCATTCTAATATTTAGGTTTTTAACAATTTGGTTTGCACATGTAGGTCCTGCTGTCAGAGGTTTTCACCCACTATTCGACCCTTTTCGCATATGGGGAAATGAGTTATCCATGAATATCAATCAAGTCAAGAAACTCAGAAAGATTGTTAGGATAATGAAATTAGCGACAAAAAACAACAAGATCTTTGTCTGCACAATGAAGAAGACATCAGTTCACTACAAGATGGTACTAACTATTATACCTTGCCTTCTTTTATTCCTTTGCCCCATTTCCAATATAGAGAAGCTATTTATGCACATCCTTGTTTTCAGGCCTTTCTAAATCAGTTCACTGATGATTACCTCTCAAAACACCTCTATGGTCAGTAGGCGAGGAAGGTTTTCATACAACACCCATGGTTCAATATTGAAGTGTTTCTGAAGAGGACGAAAGACGGACGGTCAACCATCCACATGCACTGGCCTAAAGTTGCAAAGACCGTCAACATGAATGAAGGATCAATATTTGCCTTCTGCTTCAGCAGTTTCCAGATGAGATGCATATGTCTATATACCGTCTATGATGCTAATATCGAAAGGTTCTACATGTTGCATGTGAAACTTGGTGCTGGTGCAGTTGTGTAATGGGGTAGCTGTGTGCTGAAGCTATATCATGTTGTACTCTTATGTATTTCAATTATGAAATTCTGCTTCCTTAATATGGAAATGAAATATATTATGTGCTTAATATGAATGTCAATTAGATTAATAAATGGATTATTAATAATAGGGCAATTAGCCTGCTAATGGCGAATTAGCCTGCTAATTGGGGTTTGCTATTGCAAACGGTTATTGAAAAAATACCGTGGGCGATGACTTCAGACAACACACACAGTTTCTAGGAACGAACCATGTTGGATCAATGAACAATAACACACGACTTTCTCTTGAAAACTATTTGCGTTAGGCCACCTTGCGCAAATGTTTACCACATAAAAACTATCTGTGATGGACAGCCTTAGCCACATAGTTTCTTCTACGGACCGTGTCTGATGCATTCAATAACGCAAACGATAAAATTGTTAATATTGTGTGCAGTGGCAACGCTATCACAAACGATTTAATGGGAAAAATTGTGTGTGATGTACCTGTGAACGGAAACGTTTTCCTTGGAGCGACTGTGTGGGATGTACATACGAACGGAAACGTTTAGCGGGGATTGACTGTGTGGGATGTACTTGCGACCGGAAACAATTTTGCCTATATAATTGTATTTTGAGCTCTACTATACGTATTTCCATATTTGAGCACTCGCAGGTCGCACACGTCGTTTTGCCGAGTGTGTGTGCTAGGAAGGCATATCCCCGACGGTTTCTGGGTCGTGTGGGAAGGACCCCCCCTATCGCCGTCACTCATGTAGCGACCAGACCTCAAACAGTATGATCTCTGTGCTCAGGTGTCATCCCTAGATCAGTAATGCTGACACCACACAGTACTCGGAGGATTTATAACAGAGTAGCAATCACACACTTATTACATCGAGTGTCTCAATAGAGAACTTATTACAATAAATATGGCTTAAGGCCATCTAATAACTATAACAGTGGAAAGCATGGAAGATAAGTGAGTCCATCAACTCCAACGACATCACTGAGTATAGAACCACGACCTAAAACTCCTTAATCGTCGTCTGAAAAGTCTGCAACATTAACGTTGCAGCCCGAAACGGGTCAGCACATGGAATATGCTGGCAAAATAACACATAGAGAGTAATTGAATGAAACAAGCTATTCTATATGCATATTTGGCTGGTGGAAAGCTCTATGGTTACAGTTTTGCGTAAAGCCAATTTTTCCCTACTGCAAATGAATAATATTTTTTAACTATCATGGTAGTTGTTAAACATTGAGAATGGTTGACAGCATTCTCAATCCCAATTAAGCATCATCATTAAACAAAACCCAACAAAATTAATTTTTAGAGTAACATGTTGAGATTCACACGATAATCCAAGTACTAGATACTCAAGATGTCCATAACCGGGGACACAGCTAACCATGATTAGTTTATACACTCTACAGAGGTTTGCGCACTTTTCCCCATAAGACTCGATCGCCTCCGTTTGGTTACTCGCACTACATGGTGTTTGAGAAGACGGATGACCGAGACATAGTTTTTCAGAAGCGCTAGCACCTTACGATGGATAGACCGTTACACCTACTTTCCCCTACATCTGCTAATCTACCCTGTAAGAGTTCACATGACTTAATTAACTATGCTAGAGCCCATAATAGCTTGTGGCTGCACACGGAAGTTTCTAGTATGAAAAATCTCATGATCCCTTTGGGCCTGGGTGGCGGTCCATAAAGAAAAACAGGCAATCCTGGAATACCCAGGTACCTCAATCCACCCAGATGTGTGTTTAAGTTGCCACCTTAGATAAACCATTAATTAAGAAACTCACATCGTCATGGAATTCACTCACCCAATCCACGTATACTAGCATAGCATGGCACAATAGGCAAACGTAGAAGTAACTCCCAAAGGTTTGATAATATAACAGGTAATAGGTACTACCTCAACTAATTCCCATCCCACAATTTAATTAGATCCTAATCATGCAGTGTTTGAGGATTGATCTAATGCAATAAAACTGGGTAGTAGGAGGTATGATCAAAGTGTTACTTGCCTTGCTGATGATCCGCGAAGCCTAGAGATTCGAAGTAACAGGCGGCGCACTCCGGGTATTCTATCGCAGACAAACAAACAAGCATACAATAAGTATTCATCTAATGAACAGGTAAAACTCAAATAAGAGATCTAACCAGAAGGTTCAACTTAAGAACTCCGGTTTGCAAAAAGAATCAAATCCAACGAAGCAACGAAAGTCAAACGGCAAAAGAAACAAGCTTCGTTTACTATTCTGGATCTAGGGCAATTTTTACAGTGACAAAAACTTGTTTAAGTTGGTTAAATGGATAGAGGGTTTTGAGACGAAACTCCAGGCGTTTGAATTGCGTGATTCCGATAAACGAGCGAAAAGTTATACTAAAACGAAAATCGGATCAGGAATCGCGATCAGAAAAATCGCGGATTAAATCCGAGAAAAAGAACAACGACGAACGTTCGCTAGAACGAACGAATGGACGAACGCTCGCTATTTAAATATACCAGAAAAACCGATCTACTTAAAAAAACCAAAACTAAAAAAAACCGTGACTTTTTTTCTCTCTCTTTTTATTAAAAAAACACGGGCGCCGAAAACGAGGTTGACCTCGGGCGGCGGGTCCGACGCGGCGGCGGCGGCTCCGGCGGCGACGGCGGGCGGCTAGGGTTTCGGGCGCGGTGGGCTGGCGGCTCGGGTCGGGCGGCTTATAAAGGCTGCCCCCCGGGCGGAGTCCCGCTCGGGTACGGCCCAAAGTCGGTTCACGTTTTTTTAAATTATTCCGCGCAGAAAAACAAATAAAAGAAATACTAAATGGACTCCAAAAATCCCGAAATAAATTTTCCTGGGCTTCTAAAATCAAGCCACACAAGGTGAACATTTATTTGGGGCCTAAATGCAATTTTGAAAAACGCACATTTTTCCTAAATTCAAATAAAATACCGAAAAACTCCGAAATAAAATCTTATTTGATTTTATTATTAAATCCTCAATATTTATTTATTTTGGGAAAGTCATTTTATTCCCTCTCTCATATTTTTGTAATAGAAATAATTGATGATAAAATAATTAAAATAAAATGATCCTATTCGCAAAATTCGAGAAAACTCAAATATGAAAATAACGAAATCCCCAACTCTCTCCGTGGGTCCTTGAGTTGCGTGGAATTTCTAGGATCAAAACCAAAAGCAAATAATTTATGATATGCAATGATGAGCTAATGTATAACATTCCAAATTGAAAATTTGGGATGTTACAAACCTACCCCCCTTAAGATGAATCTCGCCCTCAAGATTCGGGTTGGCTAGAAAATAGGTGAGGGTGGTCCTTGAGCGAATCTTCCTCTCGCTCCCAGGTGGCTTCATCCTTTGTGTGGTGGCTCCACTAAACCTTACAAAACTTGATAACCTTGCTGTGGGTGACTCGACTGGCATACTCTAGAATCTTAACTGGTTTCTCTTCATAGGTCAAATCGTTATCCAACTGAATTGCTTCCAGTGGTACCGTGTCTCCCAGCGGTATGTCAGCCATCTCCGCGTGGCACTTATTCAACTGAGAAACGTGGAACACATCATGAACTCCTGACAATCCTTCAGGCAATTCCAACTTGTAGGCCACTTATCCCATACGTTCCAATACTTGGTATGGTCCTACAAATCGTGGCGCTAACTTTCCTTTAACACCAAAGCGCTTTGTTCCCCGAAGTGGGGATACTCGAAGATAAGCTTTATCTCCAACTTCGTAAATTGTCTCCTTGCGTTTAGAATCTGCATAACTCTTCTGTTTGGACTGGGCTATCTTGAGCCTATCGCAAATCAATTTCACCTTTTATGCAGACTCCTTAATCAAGTCAGGTCCAAACAACTGGCGGTCTCCAACTTCTCCAACGTCAAGGGTGTCCTGCACCTCCTTCCGTACAAGGCTTCGAAAGGGGCCATCTTTAAACTGGATTGATAGTTGTTGTTGTAAGAGAACTCTGCATACGGCAAATTCTCGTCCCAACAAGATCCATAATCTAGCGCACAAGCTCTTAGCATATCCTCCAAAATCTGATTGACTCTCTCGGTCTGTCCATCTGTCTGTGGATGAAAAGCTGTGCTGAACTCTATCCTGGTACCCAAAGTTTCGTGCAACTGATTCCAAAACTTTGAGGTAAACTGGGTTCCTCTATCTGATACTATACTCCTCAGAACTCCATGTAAGCATACAATCCTAGTCATGTATATCTTTGCCAACTTAGCACTGGTGTAAGTGGTCTTTACTGGGATGAAATGAGCTACTTTCATCAACCGATCAACTACAACCCAAATCAAGTCATAGCCTGAACGAGTCCTGGGTAATCCCGTGATAAAATCCATGCCTAACTTATCCCACTTCCATTCGAGTATCGGCAATGGCTGTAGCAATCCTGTTGGCTTCTGATGCTCTGCCTTTACTCTTTGACATACATCACAAACTCCTACATACTCCGCAATATCCTTCTTCATTTCGGTCCACCAGAAAATATCCTTCAAATCCAAATACATCTTGGTATTTCCTGGGTGAATCGAATATGGTGAATCGTGTGCTTCCTGCAGAATCAACCTCCTGATCTCTGGGTCATTGGGCACATAAACACGGTCTTCAAACCATAGAGTGTCGTGCTCATCCTCACGAAATCCTTTAGCTTTTCCTTTGCTCAGTTTCTCCTTAATAGAGGCAATCTCCTTGTCAGTCTTCTGAGCTTCTCTGATTCTATCCATTAAAGTTGACTCAATCTCCAATGCTGCTACATAGCCTCTCGGAACTATTTCCAAACATAGTTCACAAAGATTTTCGGCTAACTCCCTTGGTATTTCTCCCATCATTAGTGTATTGACATGGCTTTTGCGACTCAATGCGTCAGCTACTACATTAGCCTTTCCGGGATGGTAATGCAATCTGATATCATAATCCTTGATGAGCTCCAACCATCTCCTTTGTATGAGGTTTAACTCCTTCTGCATGAAAAAGTATTTCAAACTCTTGTGATCCGTGTACACCTCACAATGATTTCCAATGAGGAAATGTCTCCAAGTCTTCAGTGCATGCACTACGACTGCTAACTCCAAATCATGCGTAGCATAAGTCAACTCGCGAGGTTTCAGTTGTCTTGAGGCATATGAAACAACTCTCCCTTCCTGCATAAGCACTGCTCCAAGTCCTCGACACGAAGCGTCGCAATACACCTCATAGTCCT
Source organism: Triticum urartu (assembly GCF_003073215.2). Classification (NCBI taxonomy): domain Eukaryota; kingdom Viridiplantae; phylum Streptophyta; class Magnoliopsida; order Poales; family Poaceae; genus Triticum; species Triticum urartu. Next base: position 267,268,138 of record NC_053024.1, on the reverse strand, counting down.
TGGTCCGGTCTGGCAAAATCAACACTGGTGAAGTAACCAAGCGTTTCTTCAACTCCTGGAAACTAGCCTCACATTCCTCAGTCCATTTGAACTTGGTATCCTTCTTGAATAACTCAGTCATAGGCTTCGCAATCTTTGAGAAATTCTCAATAAATCTTTGGTAGTATCCTGCGAGTCCAAGGAAACTCCGGATCTCTCCAACTATTGTTGGTGCCTCCCACTTGGTCACAGTGTCAACCTTAGTGGGATCTACTACTATACCTTCTCCGGATATAACCTGTCCGAGGAATCCTACTTCCTTCAACCAAAACTCACATTTGCTGAACTTGGCATACAACTGATGTTATCTGAGCTTCTCAAGTACCAATCGCAAATGCTCCTTATGCTCCTCTTCACTTTTCGAGTAAACCAGAATATCATCAATGAACACCACGACGAACTTATCCAAGAACTCCATAAAAACTTTGTTCATCATGTTCATAAAATAGGCAGGTGCGTTAGTTAGGCCAAATGGCATAACGGTATACTCGTATAGCCCATACCTGGTGGTAAAAGCTGTCTTAGGTATATCCTATTCTCGAATCTTCAACTGGTGGTATCCTGATCGCAAATCGATCTTGGAAAATACCTTAGCTCCTTGCAATCGATCAAACAGATCATTGATCATTGGTAGTGGGTACTTGTTCTTGATGGTTACTTCATTCAATCCTCGATAATCAACAACCATCCTTAACGATCCATCCTTTTTCTCCACTAGAAGTACTGGTGATCCCCAAGGCGACGAACTTGGGCGAATGTAACTTTATCCAGTAACTCCTTAATCTGCTTCTTAATCTCCACCAAATCCTTTGAAGGCATCCTGTATGGTCTCTTTGATATTGGCCCTGTGCCTGGCAATAGCTCAATCAAAAACTAAATATCTCTATCCGGTGGCATGCCTGGCAACTCTTTTGGAAATACTTCAGGGAAATCCCTTACCACTGGTACTTCCTCCTGCACAACTCCTGTTAAACAATTTACTTGTGTCCCTTTTGGCACATGTCGGGATACATACTTGATCCTTCTCCCTTCTGGGGTAGTAAGCAAAATTGTCTTATTGGCGCAATCAATGTTTCCTCCGTACATCGACAGCCAATCCATACCCAGAATTACATCCAATCCTTGTGATTCCAAAATGATTAAATCCGAGGGAAACACATGCCTACCTATACTCAATGGCACTTGAAAACATCCTTGACTGGCCATATACTCCGCTCCTGGTGAGCTTCCTAGCATAGGTGTTCTAAGAACCTTAGTGGGCAGGTTATACTTATCCACAAATCCCCTTGATATGTATGAATGCGATGCACCAGTATCAAAAAGAACGAGTGCAGTAAATGACTTAACCAAAAACTTACCGATTACTTCATCCGGTTGCTCTTCAACCTCCTCCACGTTAACGTGGTTCACCTGTCCCCTGTTGAAAGGGTTCGGCTTCTTCCCAGAGCTTCCATTGCCATTCTGGCCTTCAGGACATTCATTGGCATAATGTCCGGTCTTCTGGCACTTAAAGCAAGTGACTTGGCTCAGGTCCTTCTTGGCTGGGGTTGATGGGTTGGTGCGATTCTGGCCATTGCTTCCTCCATTCCCATTACCGCCATTGTGACTGTGCGAGCTACCTCCTCCATGGGTATGCTGAAAATGTCCTCCCGGTCTAGGGGTAAAACGTGGCTTCTGCTGGGCTCCAGAATTGTACTTCCCTTGTCCATACTTCCTCTTGCGGTTCTCAATTTGCTGCTGCTTGCCTTCAATCATAAGAGCACGGTCTACCAACTCCTGGTAGTTGTTGAAGGTTGCTACCATCAACTGCATGCTCAACTCATCATTTAGTCCTTCCAGAAACTTCTCCTGCTTAGCTGCATCCGTAGCAACGTCATCTGGGGCATAACATGCTAATTTACTAAAGTCCTCCACATACTGGCCAACTGTCATCCTCCTTGGCGCAAGTTGCAAAACTCACGCTTCTTCATGGCCATAGCTCCTGCTGAAACATGGGCAGTTCGAAAAGCCTCCTGAAACTGGTCCCACGTGACAGTGTCTACAGGGAAAGTGGCTGTGAAATTCTCCCACCATGATGTTGCGGGTCCTTCAAGCTGATGTGCGGCAAACTTCACCTTCTCCGCATCTGTGCATCCTACTGTGGTCAACTCTCTAGCTGTCTTGCGGAGCCAATCATCTGCTACTATCGGCTCGGTGCTACTGGAAAACACCGGCAGATTCAGCCTAAGAAAACGGGCTAAGTGATCAACAGGTGGTGGTGGTGGTGGGTTGTTGTTGTTGTTCCCCTGATTCTGATTCTGGACTAGCAACTGCATCAATGTGCTCTGCTGCTGGATCAACTGGGTGAGCTCCGGTGGAAAGATAAATCCGGGGTCACGTCTCGAAGGCATCTGAGGGTTTAGAAAAGATGAGATTTAAGAATAGAGAGGGGTCTAAAGAGAAAACACTACCCATATGCACATGAGGCAAAAACAGACAATTCACTTCATTCAATCAAACAAGGGCATACAATTGTTCTAACTATCGCAATAGTGCTCGGACTACTGTATTTACATGGTGGACTACTACTACTACAGATGAGCTGGTCTACTAGAAATATTCTTCGGTTGCAGACTCCATGATATCTGCTCCGGCTTCATTAACATAGTCATCATCGCTGTCATCTGGGTCCGAGTCGGTGTCGTCGATGATGATGTAGTCTTCCGGGCGAATCTCCTTGGGTTCTTCGTTTTCATCTACTGGTGTAGGGCCTCCCATAAATATTCTGATCTTCTTGATCAGATCCTCATTCTTCTCCACCAATACTTCAATTTCTTCTTCATAATCCTCTCGTGTAGCCTTAAGTTCTTCCTCCAGTTCCTTGATTCTTGTCCTTGCCTTCTTCAGGTCTATCATGTCGTCGCACATCTGGTTCTCCTGTCGTCGAATGTGCTGGTTTAACTCCTGGATAAAAGCTGCAACTGATCTATCCTTCCTGGTGCTGATCATCTCCCAGTGCTCATCTCGGCGCCCACAAATCTGGTAGATGTATACTTGAGATCATTGCGGTAGACTTCTCCAATGCGTCCCATGGCGATGTGAGCTGCCATGCTCTTTCCTAGACTCCAAGTTGGTGCATCAAAAGAAAACTCTATGGGCTCAGTGACTGGCATGAACGTCCTTCCTGGAACTTGAACTTGAATCATCCAGCGCTCTTCTTCATGTAAAGTGGCGTTGTAGGGTCCGGTGAAGCTTGGTACTCCTATGTTCAGGTGTCTAGTGACTTCCTTCAAGTGGCGTCCAAAGGGTGTGTCTTCATCCGGTTGCGTGAACTTGTTCCTTGCATCCGCCATCCTAAAGAATAGAAAAGAGGAGAGGTCAGAAGAGAAGAGAGTGAATAGTGATCTAGGTATTTAGCTTAGTGGTCGTGTCCTACAGTGAGCGTGTGCTCTGATACCATCTCTGTAGCGACCAGTGTTGGGTAATGTAGTAATTTCAAAAAATTTCCTACGCACACGCAAGATCATGGTGATGCATAGCAACGAGAGGGGAGAGTATGATCTATGTACCCTTGTAGATCGCAACGGAAGCGTTGACACAATGTAGAGGAAGTAGTCATACGTCTTCCCGATCCGACCGATCCAAGCACCGTTACTCCGGCACCTCCGAGTTCTTGGCACACGTACAGCTCGATGACGCTCCCCAGGCTCCGATCCAGCAAAGCTTCAAGGATGAGTTCCGTCAGCACGACGGCGTGATGACGATGATGATGTTCTACCGACGCAGGGCTTCGCCTAAGCACTACAACGATATGATCGAGGTGGAATATGGTGGCAGGGGGCACCGCACACGGCTAAGGAACGATCACGAGGATCAACTTGTGTCCTAGGGTTCCCCCCTGCCTCCGTATATAAAGGAGCAAGGGGGAGGGGGCGGCCGGCCAAGGTGGGCGCGCCAAGGGGAGTCCTACTCCCACCGGGAGTAGGACTCCTAGTTGGACAAGGAGAGAGGGGAAAGAGGAGGAAGAGAGGAAGGAAAGGGGGGGGCGCCGCCCCCCTTCCCTTGTCCTATTCGGACTAGGAAGGGGAGGGGCGCGCGGCCACCTCCTGCCTCCTTCTCTCTTCTCCCTCAAGGCCCATGTAGGCCCAATAAACCCCCCGGGGGGTTCCAGTAACCCCCCGGTACTCCGATAAAATGCCGATTTCGCCCGGAACGATTCCGATGTCCAAATATAGGCTTCCAATATATCAATCTTTATGTCTCGACCATTTCGAGACTCCTCGTCATGTCCGTGATCACATCCGGGACTCCGAACTAACTTCGGTACATCAAAATGCATAAACTCATAATAACTGTCATCGTAACGTTAAGCGTGCGAACCCTACGGTTCGAGAACAATGTAGACATGACTGAGACAACTCTCCGGTCAATAACCAATAGCGGGACCTGGATGCCCATATTGGCTCCTACATATTCTACAAAGATCTTTATCGGCCAGACCGCATAACAACATACGTTATTCCCTTTGTCATCGGTATGTTACTTGCCCGAGATTCGATCGTCGGTATCCAATACCTAGTTCAATCTTGTTACCGGCAAGTCTCTTTACTTGTCTGTAATACATCATCTCACAACTAACTTATTAGTTGCAATGCTTGCAAGGCTTATGTGATGTGCATTAGCGAGAGGGCCCAGAGATACCTCTCCGACAATCGGAGTGACAAATCCTAATCTCGAAATACGCCAACCCAACATCTACCTTTGGAGACACCTGTAGTGCTCCTTTATAATCACCCAGTTACGTTGTGACGTTTGGTAGCACCCAAAGTGTTCCTCCGGCAAACGGGAGTTGCATAATCTCATAGTCATAGGAACATGTATAAGTCATGAAGAAAGCAATAGCAACATACTAAATGATCGGGTGCTAAGCTAATGGAATGGGCCATGTCAATCAGATCATTCAACTAATGATGTGATCTCGTTAATCAAATAATAACTCTTTTGTCCATGGTTAGGAAACATAACCATCTTTGATTAACGAGCTAGTCAAGTAGAGGCATACTAGTGACACTTTGTTTGTCTATGTATTCACACATGTATTATGTTTCCGGTTAATACAATTCTAGCATGAATAATAAACATTTATCATGATATAAGGAAATAAATAATAACTTTATTATTGCCTCTAGGGCATATTTCCTTCAGTCTCCCACTTGCACTAGAGTCAATAATCTAGATTACACAGTAATGATTCTAACACCCATGGAGCCTTGGTGCTGATCATGTTTTGCTCGTGGAAGAGGCTTAGTCAACAGGTCTGCAACATTCAGATCCGTATGTATCTTGCAAATCTCTATGTCTCCCACCTGGACTAGATCCCGGATGGAATTGAAGTGTCTCTTGATGTGCTTGGTTCTCTTGTGAAATCTGGATTCCTTTGCCAAGGCAATTGCACCAGTATTGTCACAAAATATTTTCATTGGACCCGATGCACTTGGTATGACACCTAGATCGGATATGAACTCCTTCATCCAGACTCCTTCATTTGCTGCTTCCGAAGCAGCTATGTACTCCGCTTCACATGTAGATCCCGCTACGACGCTTTGTTTAGAACTGCACCAACTGACAGCTCCACCGTTTAATGTAAACACGTATCCGGTTTGCGATTTAGAATCGTCCGGATCAGTGTCAAAGCTTGCATCAACGTAACCTTTTACGATGAGCTCTTTGTCACCTCCATATACGAGAAACATATCCTTAGTCCTTTGCAGGTACTTCAGGATGTTCTTGACCGCTGTCCAGTGATCCACTCCTGGATTACTTTGGTACCTCCCTGCCAAACTTATAGCAAGGCACACATCAGGTCTGGTACACAGCATTGCATACATGATAGAGCCTATGGCTGAAGCATAGGGAACATCTTTCATATTCTCTCTATCTTCTGCAGTGGTCGGGCATTTAGTCTTACTCAATTTGACACCTTGTAACACAGGCAAGAATCCTTTCTTTGCTTGATCCATTTTGAACTTCTTCAAAACTTTGTCAAGGTATGTGCTTTGTGAAAGTCTAATTAAGCGTCTTGATCTATCTCTATAGATCTTAATGCCTAATATGTAAGCAGCTTCACCGAGGTCTTTCATTGAAAAACTTTTATTCAAGTATCCCTTTATGCTATTCAGAAATTCTATATCATTTCCAATTAGTAATATGTCATCCACATATAATATCAGAAATGCTACAGAGCTCCCACTCACTTTCTTGTAAATACAGGCTTCTCCAAAAGTCTGTATAAAACTAAATGCTTTGATCACACTATCAAAGCGTTTATTCCAACTCCGAGAGGCTTGCACCAGTCCATAAATGGATCGCTGGAGCTTGCACACTTTGTTAGCTCCCTTTGGATCGACAAAACCTTCTGGTTGCATCATATACAACTCTTCTTCCAGAAATCCATTCAGGAATGCAGTTTTGACATCCATCTGCCAAATTTCATAATCATAAAATGCGGCAATTGCTAACATGATTCGGACAGACTTAAGCATCGCTACGGGTGAGAAGGTCTCATCGTAGTCAATCCCTTGAACTTGCCGAAAACCTTTTGCGACAGGTCGAGATTTGTAGACAGTAATATTACCGTCAGCGTCAGTCTTCTTCTTGAAGATCCATTTATTCTCAATTGCTTGCTGATCATCGGGCAAGTCAACCAAAGTCCATACTTTGTTCTCATACATGGATCCCATCTCAGATTTCATGGCTTCAAGCCATTTTGCGGAATCTGGGCTCACCATCACTTCTTCATAGTTCGTAGGTTCATCATGATCTAGTAGCATGACTTCCAGAACAGGATTACTGTACCACTCTGGCGCGGATCTCACTCTGGTTGATCTACGAGGTTCAGTAGTATCTTGATCTAAAGTTTCATGATCATCATCATTAGCTTCCTCACTAACTGGTGTAGGTGTCACTGAAATAGTTTTCTGTGATGTACTACTTTCCAATAAGGGAGCAGGTACAGTTACCTCGTCAAGTTCTACTTTCGTCCCACTCACTTCTTTCGAGAGAAACTCCTTCTCTAGAAAGGATCCATTCTTAGCAACGAATGTCTTGCCTTCAGATTTGTGATAGAAGGTGTACCCAACAGTCTCCTTTGGGTATCCTATGAAGACACATTTCTCCGATTTGGGTTCGAGCTTATCAGGTTGAAGCTTTTTCACATAAGCATCGCAGCCCCAAACTTTCAGAAACGACAACTTTGGTTTCTTGCCAAACCATAGTTCATAAGGCGTCGTCTCAACGGATTTTGATGGTGCCCTATTTAACGTGAATGCGGCCGTCTCTAGAGCGTATCCCCAAAACGGTAGCGGTAAATCAGTAAGAGACATCATAGATCGCACCATATCTAGTAAAGTACGATTACGACGTTCGGACACACCATTACGTTGTGGTGTTCCGGGTGGCGTGAGTCGCGAAACTATTCCGCATTGCTTCAAATGTACACCAAACTCGTAACTCAAATATTCTCCTCCACGATCAGATCGTAGAAACTTTATTTTCTTGTTACGATGATTTTCAACTTCACTCTGAAATTCTTTGAACTTTTCGAAAGTTTCAGACTTATGTTTCATTAAGTAGATATACCCATATCTGCTTAAGTCATCTGTGAAGGTGAGAAAATAACGATATCCGCCACGAGCTTCAATATTCATCGGACCACATACATCTGTATGTATGATTTCCAACAAATTTGTTGCTCTCTCCATCGTACCGGAGAACGGTGTTTTAGTCATCTTGCCCATGAGGCACGGTCCGCAAGTACCGAGTGATTCATAATCAAGTGGTTCCAAAAGTCCATCAGTATGGAGTTTCTTCATGCGCTTTACACCGATATGACCTAAACGGCAATGCCACAAATAAGTTGCACTATCATTATCAACTCTGCATCTTTTGGCTTCAACATTATGAATATGTGTATCACTACTCTCGAGATTCAATAAGAATAGACCACTCTTCAAGGGTGCATGACCATAAAAGATATTACTCATATAAATAGAACAACCATTATTCTCTGATTTAAATGAATAACCGTCTCGCATTAAACAAGATCCAGATATAATGTTCATGCTCAACACTGGCATCAAATAACAATTATTTAGGTCTAATACTAATCCCGAAGGTAGATGTAGAGGTAGCGTGCCGACCGCGATCACATCGACTTTGGAACCATTTCCCACGCGCATCGTCACCTCGTCCTTAGCCAATCTTCGCTTAATCCGTAGTCCCTGTTTCGAGTTGCAAATATTAGCAACAGAACCAGTATCAAATACCCAGGTGCTACTGCGAACATTAGTAAGGTACACATCAATAACATGTATATCACATATACCTTTGTTCACCTTGCCATCCTTCTTATCCGCCAAATACTTGGGGCAGTTCCGCTTCCAGTGACCAGTCTGCTTGCAGTAGAAGCACTCAGTTTTAGGCTTAGGTCCAGACTTGGGTTTCTTCTCTTGAGCAGCAACTTGCTTGCCGTTCTTCTTGAAGTTCCCCTTCTTCTTCCCTTTGCCCTTTTTCTTGAAACTAGTGGTCTTGTTGACCATCAACACTTGATGCTCCTTCTTGATTTCTACCTCCGCAGCTTTCAGCATTGCGAAGAGCTCGGGAATAGTCTTATTCATCCCTTGCATATTATAGTCTTGTAGCTTGGTGGCAGTGATTGGAGAATTCTATCAATGACGCAATCATCTGGAAGATTAACTCCCAATTGAATCAAGTGATTATTATACCCAGACATTTTGAGTATATGCTCACTGACAGAACTTTTCTCCTCCATATTGCAGCTATAGAACTTATTGGAGACTTCATATCTCTCAATCCGGGCATTTTCTTGAAATATTAACTTCAACTCCTGGAACATCTCATATGCTCCATGACGTTCAAAACATCATTGAAGTCCTGATTCTAAGCCGTAAAGCATGGCACACTGAACTATCGAGTAGTCATCAGCTTTGCTCTACCAGACGTTCATAACATCTGGTGTTGCTCCAGCAGCAGGCCTGGCACCCAGCGGTGCTTACAGGACGTAATTCTTCTGTGCAGCAATGAGGATAATCCTCAAGTTATGGACCCAGTCCGTGTAATTGCTACCATCACCTTTCAACTTTGCTTTCTCAAGGAACGCATTAAAATTCAACGGAACAATAGCACAAGCCATCTATCTACAATCAACATAAACAAGCAAGATACTATCAGGGACTAAGTTCATGATAAATTTAAGTTCAATTAATCATATTACTTAAGAACTCCCACTTAGATAGACATCCCTCTAATCTTCTAAGTGATCACGTGATCCAAATCAACTAAACCATGTCCAATCATCACGTGAGATGGAGTAGTTTCATCGGTGAACATCACTATGTTGATCATATCTACTATATGATTCACGCTCGACCTTTCAGTCTCCGTGTTCCGAGGCCATATCTGCATATGCTAGGCTCGTCAAGTATAACCTGAGTATTCTGCGTGTGCAACTGTTTTGCACCCGTTGTATTTGAACGTAGAACCTATCACACCCGATCATCACGTGGTGTCTCAGCACAAAGAACTTTCCCAACGGTGCATACTCAGGGAGAACACTTCTTGATAATTTAGTGAGAGATCATCTTATAATGCTACCGTCAATCAAAGCAAGATAAGATGCATAAAAGATAAACATCACATGCAATCAATATAAGTGATATGATATGGCCATCATCATCTTGTGCTCGTGATCTCCATCTTCGAAGCACCGTCGTGATCACCATCGTCACCGGCACGACACCTTGATCTCCATCGTAGCATCGTTGTCGTCTCGCCAATCTTATGCTTCCACGACTATCGCTACCATTTAGTGATAAAGTAAAGCATTACATCGCGATTGCATTGCATACAATAAAGCGACAACCATATGGCTCCTGCTAGTTGCCGATAACTCGGTTACAAAACATGATCATCTCATACAATAAAATTTAGCATCATGTCTTGACCATATCACATCACAACATGCCCTGCAAAAACAAGTTAGACGTCCTCTACTTTGTTGTTGCAAGTTTTACGTGGCTGCTACAGGCTTAAGCAAGAACCAATCTTACCTACGCATCAAAACCACAACGATAGTTTGTCAAGTTGGTGCTGTTTTAACCTTCGCAAGGACCGGGCATAGCCACACTCGGTTCAACTAAAGTTGGAGAGACAGTCGCCCGCAAGCCACCTATGTGCAAAGCACGTCAGGAGAACCGGTCTCGCGTAAGCGTACGCGTAATGTTGGTCCGGGTCGTCTCGTCCAACAATACCGCCGAACCAAAGTATGACATGCTGGTAAGCAGTATGACTTATATCGCCCACAACTCACTTGTGTTCTACACGTGCATATAACATCAACATATAAAACCTAGGCTCGGATGCCACTGTTGGGTAACGTAGTAATTTCAAAAAAATTCCTACGCACACGCAAGATCATGGTAATGCATAGCAACGAGAGGGGAGAGTATGATCTACGTACCCTTGTAGATCGCAACGGAAGCGTTGACACAACGTAGAGGAAGTAGTCGTACGTCTTCCCGATCCGACCGATCCAAGCACCGTTACTCCGGCATCTCCAAGTTCTTGGCACACGTACAGCTCGATGACGCTCCCTGGGCTCCGATCCAGCAAAGCTTCGGGGATGAGTTCCGTCAGCACGACGGCGTGATGACGATGATGATGTTCTACCGACGCAGGGCTTCGCCTAAGCACTACAACGATATGATCGAGGTGGAATATGGTGGCAGGGGGCACCGCACACGGCTAAGGAACGATCACGAGGATCAACTTGTGTCCTAGGGTGCCCCCCTGCCTCCGTATATAAAGGAGCAAGGGGGAGGGGGCGGCCGGCCAAGGTGGGCGCGCCAAGGGGAGTCCTACTCCCACCGGGAGTAGGACTCCTAGTTGGACAAGGAGAGAGGGGAAAGAGGAGGAAGAGAGGAAGGAAAAGGGGGGCGCCGCCCCCCTTCCCTTGTCCTATTCGGACTAGGAAGGGGAGGGGCGTGCGGCCACCTCCTGCCTCCTTCTCTCTTCTCCCTCAAGGCCCATGTAGGCCCAATAAACCCCCCGGGGGGTTCCGGTAACCCCCCGGTACTCCAGTAAAATGCCGATTTCGCCCGGAACGATTCCGATGTCCAAATATAGGCTTCCAATATATCAATCTTTATGTCTCGACCATTTCGAGACTCCTCGTCATGTCCGTGATCACATCCGGGACTCCGAACTAACTTCGGTACATCAAAATGCATAAACTCATAATAACTGTCATCGTAACATTAAGCGTGCGGACCCTACGGTTCGAGAACAATGTAGACATGACTAGGACAAATCTCCGGTCAATAACCAATAGTGGGACCTGGATGCCCATATTGGCTCCTACATATTCTACGAAGATCTTTATCGGTCAGACCGCATAACAACATACTTTATTCCCTTTGTCATCGGTATGTTACTTGCCCGAGATTAGATCGTCGGTATCCAATACCTAGTTCAATCTCGTTACCGGCAAGTCTCTTTACTCGTTCTGTAATACATCATCTCACAACTAACTTATTAGTTGCAATGCTTGCAAGGCTTATGTGATGTGCATTACCAAGAGGGCCCAGAGATACCTCTCCGACAATCGGAGTGACAAATCCTAATCTCGAAATACGCCAACCCAACATCTACCTTTGGAGACACCTGTAGTGCTCCTTTATAATCACCCAGTTACGTTGTGACGTTTGGTAGCACCCAAAGTGTTCCTCCAGCAAACGGGAGTTGCATAATCTCATAGTCATAGGAACATGTATAAGTCATGAAGAAAGCAATAGCAACATACTAAACGATTGGGTGCTAAGCTAATGGAATGGGTCATGTCAATCAGATCATTCAACTAATGATGTGATCTCGTTAATCAAATAACAACTCTTTTGTCCATGGTTAGGAAACATAACCATCTTTGATTAACGAGCTAGTCAAGTAGAGGCATACTAGTGACACTTTGTTTGTCTATGTATTCACACATGTATTATGTTTCCGGTTAATACAATTTTAGCATGAATAATAAACATTTATCATGATATAAGGAAATAAATAATAACTTTATTATTGCCTCTAGGGCATATTTCCTTCAACCAGACCTCAAACAGTATGATCTCTGTGCTCAGGTGTCATCCCTGGATCAGTAATGCTCACACCACACAGTACTCAGAGGATTTATAACAGAGTAGCAATCACACACTTATTGCATCGAGTGTCTCAATAGAGAACTTATTACAATAAATATGGCTTAAGGCCATCTAATAACTATAACAGCGGAAGGCTTGGAAGATAAGTGAGTCCATCAACTCCAACGGCATCACTGAGTATAGAACCATGACCTAAAACTCCTTAATCGTCGTCTGAAAAGTCTGCAACATTAACATTGCAGCCCGAAACGGGTCAGCACATGGAATATGCTGGCAAAGTAACACATAGAGAGTAATGGAATGAAACAGGCTATTCTATATGCATATTTGGCTGGTGGAAAGCTCTATGGTTACAGTTTTGCGTAAAGCCAAATTTTCCCTACCGCAAAGGAATAAATTTTTTTAACTATCATGGTAGTTGTTAAACATTGAGAATGGTTGATAGCATTCTCAATCCCAATTAAGCATCATCATTAAACAAAACCCAACAAAATTAATTTTTAAAGTATCATGTTGAGATTCACATGATAATCCAAGTACTAGATACTCAAGATGTCCATAACCGGGGACACGGCTAACCATGATTAGTTTATACACTCTGCAGAGGTTTGCGCACTTTTCCCCACAAGACTCGATCGCCTCCGTTTGGTTTCTCGCACTACATGGTGTTTGAGAAGACGGATGACCGAGACATAGTCTTTCAGAAGCGCTAGCACCTTACGATGGATAGACCGTTACACCTACTTTCCCCTACATCTGCTAATCTACCCTGTAAGAGTTCGCACTACTTAATCAACTATGCTAGAGCCCATAATAGCTTGTGGCTACACACGGAAGTTTCTAGTATGAAAAATCTCATGATCCCTTTGGGCCTGGGTGGCGGTCCATAAAGAAAAACAGGCAATCCTGGAATACCCAGGCACCTCAATCCACCCAGATGTGTGTTTAAGTTGCCACCTTAGATAAACCATTAATTAACAAACTCACATCTGTCATGGAATTCACTCACCCAATCCATGTCTACTAGCATAGGATGGCACAATAGGCAAACGTAGAAGTAACTCCCAAAGGTTTGATAATATAATAGGTAATAGGTACTACCTCAACCAATTCCCATCCCACAATTTAATTAGATCCTAATCATGCAATGTTTGAGGATTGATCTAATGCAATAAAACTGGGTAGTAGGAGGTATGATCAAAGTGTTACTTGCCTTGCTGATGATCCACGAAACCTATAGATTCGAAGTAACAGGCGGCGCACTCCGGGTATTCTATCATAGACAAACAAACAAGCATACAATAAGTATTCATCTAATGCACAGGTAAAACGCAAATAAGAGATCTAACCAGAAGGTTCAACTTAAGAACTCCGGTTTGCAAAAAGAATCAAATCCAACGAAGCAACGAAAGTCAAACGACAAAAGAAACAAGCTTCGTTTACTATTCTGGATCTAGGGCAATTTTTACAGTGGCAAAAACTTGTTTAAGTTGGTTAAACGGATAGAGGGTTTCGAGATGAAACTCCAGGCGTTTGAATCGCCTGATTCCGATAAACGAGCGAAAAGTTATTCTAAAACGAAAATCGGATCAGGAATCGCGATCAGAAAAATCGCGGATTAAATCCGAGAAAAAGAACAACGACGAACGTTCGCTAGAACGGACGAATGGATGAACTCCCGAGATTTAAATAAACCGGAAAAACCGATCTATTTAAAAAAAACCAAAACTAAAAAAAATAAAACCACGACTTTTTTCTCTCTCTCTTTTAAAAAAAACAGGCGGCGAAAACGAGGTTGACCTCGGGTGGCGGCTCCGGCGGCGACGGCGGGCGGCGGTGGGCGGATAGGGTTTCGGGCGCGGTGGGCTGGCGGCTCGGGTCGGGCGGCTTATAAAGGCTGCCCCACGGGCGGAGTCCCGCTCGGGTACGGCCCAAGGTCAGTTCACGTTTTTTTAAATTATTCTGCGCAGAAGAACAAATAAAAGAAATACTAAACGGACTCCAAAAATCCCGAAATATATTTTCCCAGCTTCTAAAATCAAGCCGCACAAGGTGAACATTTATTTGGGGCCTAAATGCAATTTTGAAAAACGCACATTTTTTCTAAATTCAAATAAAATACCGAAAAACTCCGAAATAAAATCTTATTTGATTTTATTATTAAATCCTCAATATTTCTTTATTTTGGGAAATTCATTTTATTCCCTCTCTCATATTTTTTTAATAGAAATAATTGATGATAAAATAATTAAAATCAAATGATCCTATTCGCAAAATTCGAGAAAACTAAAATATGAAAATAACGAAATCCCCAACTCTCTCCGTGGGTCCTTCAGTTGCGTGGAATTTCTAGGATCAAAACCAAAAGCAAATAAATTATGATATGCAATGATGAGCTAATGTATAACATTCCAAATTGAAAATTTGGGATGTTACATCTCACTAGGCGACGGTTCCAAATACCATCGTGGAAAGGGGTTAAAAACCATTTGTATAGCACCGATGCGTACAAGTGGCACATGTGTTTCATGAATGGATCAATGATTGGGCATAATGGGCTAGGGATAACTTATTTTAGCATTGATATTTTGAAAGACATGGTTGCTTGTTGATACGCTTGAGTATTTAAATTATCATGTCAAAACTACACTATTGCTTTGAACATTATAAAAGTCCAAATGTCCATGCTATACAGAAAAGAAATATGATATGACATGATAGGCAGCATTCCACATCAAAAGTTCTGTTTTTATCACTTACCTACTCGAGGATGATTAGGAGTTAAGCTTGGGAATGCTGATACATCTCTAACGTATCTATAATTTTTTATTGTTTCATGCTGTTATATTATCAATCTTGGTTGTTTTATAATCATTTCCTTGTCATTTTATATCATTTTTTGGTACTAACCTATTGACATAGTGCCAAATGCCAGTTGTTGTTTTTTTCCATGTTTTTTACATCGCAGAAAATCAATACCAAACGGAGTCCAAATGCGAGGAAACTTTAAGGAGATTTTTTATGGGCTAGAGGACACGTAATGGGCCCTGGCTGCGCTTGGGGGTGATCCGAGGAGAGCACAACCAACCAGGGCGCCCCGCGCCCTGGTGGGTTGTGCCCACCTCGGGTGCCCCCCGGACCGCCTCTTTGCTCTATAAATACCCCAATATTCCCAAAACCCTAGGGGAGTCAACGATATATTCATCCAGTCGCCGCAGAGTCCAAAACCACCAGATCCAATCTAGACACCATCTCAGATGGGGTTCACCACCTCCATTGGTGCCTCTCCTATGATGGATGAGTATTTCTTTGTAGACCTTCGAGTCTGTAGTTAGTAGCTAGATGGTTTCCTCTCTCTCTCTCTAAATTCTCAATACAATGGTCTCTTGGAGATCCATATGATGTAACTCTTTTGCGGTGTGTTTGTTTGGATCGATGAACTTTGAGTTTATGATCAGATCTATCTTTTTATATGCATGAAATTATTTGAGTTTCTTTGATCTCTTTTATGCATGATCTCTTATAGCCTCGTATTTCTTCTCCCATATTTGGGTTTTGTTTGGCCAACTTGATCTATTTATCTTGCAATGGGAGGAGGTGCTTTGTAGTGGGTTCGATCTTACGGTGCTTGATCCCAGTGACAGAAGGGGAACCGACATGTATGTATCGTTGCTACTAAGGATAAAATGATGGGGTCTATCTCTACATAGATAGATCTTGTCTACATCATGTCATCGTTCTTATTGCATTACTCCGTTTCTCCATGAACTTAATACACTAGATGCATGCTGGATAGCGGTTGATGTGTGGAGTAATAGCAGTAGATGCACGAGTCGGTCTACTAATCTTGGACGTGATGCCTATGTAATGATCATTGCCTGGATATCGTCATGATTATTTGAAGTTCTATCAATTGCCCAATAGTAATTTGTTCACCCACCGTTTGCTATTTTTCTCGAGAGAAGCCACTAGTGAAACCGACGGCCCCCGGGTCTCTTTCTCATATTATTTGCCTTTGTGATCTATTTTCCTTTGCTTCTATTTTCAGATCTGTTAAACTAAAAACACAAAAATACCTTGCTACAATTTATTCTTATTTATTTTATTTGGCGTTTGATCTATCAATCTACTACAATTTATCTCACGCCCGTTTGCCTATCTTGTGGCGCCTTATGATACGTATCCAACGTATCTATAATTTATGAAGTATTCATGTCGCTATATTATCATTCTTGGATGTTTTATAATCATTTTATAGCAACTTTATATCATTTTTTGGGACTAACCTATTGACCCAGTGCCATTTGTTGTTTTTTGCTTGTTTTTTACATCACAAAAAATCAATATCACACGGAGTACAAACACCGCGAAACTCTACGGAGATTTTTTTTGACCAGAAGGAACCCATTGGGCCAGAGCTGCACCTGGGAGGTGCCCCGAGGGGGGCACAACCCACCAGGGTGCACCAGGGCCCCCTGGCATGCCTAGGTGGGTTGTGCCCACCTCGGTGGCCTCCCACACCCCTTATTTGCACTATAAATTCCCAAATATTCCGAAACCCCTCGGGGTTAACCTAGATAAGAAGTTTCGCTTTCGCAGGGCTCCGTAGCCTCCGAAAACCAATCTAGACCCGTTCCCTGCCAGAGGGGGGGAATCATCTCCGGTGGCCATCTTCATCATCCCGACGACCACCATGATGAGGAGGGAGCAGTCCACCCTTAGGGATGAGGGTTTGTACCAGTAGCTATGTGTTTGATATCTCTCTCTCTCATGATCTATATCGTGGGCTTTGTTAATATAGTCGAATCATATGATGTTTCTTCCCTCTATACTCTTGTTGTGATGAATTGAGTCTTTACCCTTTGAAGTTATGTCTTGTCGGATTGAATATTCAGAGATGAGAACACATGATATATGTCTTGCAGTATGAATACTTGAGGTGACAATTGGGGTATCTTATTGATTCACTTGATACATGCTATGGCATTCAACTCGCGGATTCCCGCGGTGATATTGGGGTAATCTATGCATAGGGGTTGATGGATATTTTTATTATCTTTTCTTCGATGGAAACTTTGGGGTCTCTTTATAGTTCTTTGTGTGGATTGAGTATTATGAATATGAACTTGCTTTGGTGTTATCTTAGTACGGACTCTAGGATAGATCGAACAGAAAAAATAGCTTTGTGTTATCTTAGTACAGACTCTTGAATAGATCAAATGGAAAGAATAGCTTTGAGGTGGTTTACTACCCTACAAACAATTTCTATCTTTTGTTCTCCGCTAATATGAACTCGGGGTGATTCTTCATTACACTTTGAGGGATAATCATATGATCCAACTATGTTAGCATTGTTGAGAGATTGCACTAGTGAAAGTACGGACCCTGGGCCTTGTTTTCAAGCATTGCAATACCGTTTTTGTGCCCATTTACTATTTGCTAGCTTGCTGTTTTTATTTATTCAGATTATAAAAATATATTTGTACCATCCATATTACACTCTTATCACCGTCTCTTTGCCAAACTAGTGCACCTATACAATTTGCCATTGTATTGGGTGTGTTGGGGACACAACAGATTTCTTGTATTTGGATGCGGGGTCGTTTGAGAGGGACCATCTTCATCCTACACCTATCACGGATTGATAAACCTTAGGTCATCCACTTGAGGGAAAATTGCTACTATCCTACAAACTCTGCGCTTGAAGGCCCAACACGTGTCAACAATAATAAAGTTGCGTAGTAGACATCACCGTACCCCGAAGGGACTGACAACCCCTTTAACACGTCGGGTTACGAGGATTTGTTATCTGTGTGCAGTTATTGTTTACGTTGTGTTGCATGGTTCTCCTACTAGTTCGATAACCTTGGTTCCACATTTGAGGGAAATACCTACAGCTGCTATGATGCATCATCCCTTCCTCTTTGGGGAAATACCGACGTAGCTTCAAGCCGCATCAGGCCTCTCCGCCCGCACAACGAACTCCAAGGATGCATTGGCCGAATGGGATCGCGGGCGCGGTGGCCGAATGGCTGCCACATGCCCCCCTCCTTGGCCGCGGCCACCCTGGCCGTGGCAGCCTCCTCCACAGGAGGGAGCACCCCGACGACAATCGGAGGCGGTGCCAGCATTTGAGGGGGTGCGCCAACGCCCTCGGGGAACCACCACTTGCGTCGCGGCATACTTGTGGGGACGGTCGCGTCCCCTCTTGGGCGGTGGCGATCCTGGTCCCTCCTTGGGAGCCTTTCCCTTCTCGGCGGCCGAGAACCTCCTCACTAGCGCCATGGATGCTCTGGCAAGATGGCGAGACGAAGAAGAAGAAGAAGCTAGAGGTGAGAAGATAAGGATGAGCTGGGGGCTTCGCCCCCCCCCCCATTTATAGCCGAAGGAAGGCTGACCGCTGGCCTCCCACGCTCCAAGCAATCGTGGCCTTTCTGGATGCACCAGGTAGTTGTCAAGTCGGGCAGTTGCCGAGGCAGCGTGGGGAAGTGGAGACGCCCACGTATCATCAAGTGCCATGTGTCAGCCTGGCCCGCGGGCGCTTGGGGCCCGCCACACTTTGCCCTTTCCCTTTGGCTTCACCTCGAAGCCAAGTCCGAGTGCACCTTGGGCCCAGGGGTTGTTGTCGGTGTTCTTGGAACCAGGGTACAGAGACTTGCCTACCTGCGGCCCATGATGCGGCTCCATCGACGACTTGGTATGGCCCATCTACGAGAACACCTAGACAAGACCCTCACGAGGGGCCAAACCTCGCGAGGCGGATGACACCAAGACCTCCACAGGGAGCTGCCACCCCAGGCGGCCTCCTAAGGAGCGGAGATTTCTATGCAAGTGCCCAGCCTCATGAGGTTGTGATGATGCAAGCCATGACGACCGAGGCCAGGCAGGTGCCAGCGGGTGCAGAAGAGGCAGTTTCCTCTTTGGTGCTAAGGAGGCAAGCGCAGGCGTGGGTTCCCGAGGAATCCGAGAAAGGTTTCCATTCCTGTGCAATAAGACCAAGACCGCCAGGATGACAGGATGGATGTCATCGCCGAGCCCACTACGGCATCATGACCAGAAGCTTTGTAGGCGAAGACCACCTTTCGTCAGGATAAGATGTACCACTTGTCCCCTTTCAAATTGGCCACTGTGGAATCGCTTCCCGGCTATGTTTTAGGGGAAGAGGACGGAGGCCACTATATATATAGGTTAGCCACCACCGTGGAAAGTGGTTGACTCATTCCCTCACAAGAGCAGACCTCGCGAGGTTGTTCATCCCTTGTACTAGTTCATTCGCAGCCCCTCGTGAGGCCAGTCCACCACAAAGCAGGAGTAGGGTCTGACACCGCAAGGTGGCCTAAACCTGGGTAAACTACCATGTCCATCTTCTTCCTTGTTCATCGAGCTAAGCCGTGGAGCGACGAGCTAGTTGGCTGGATAGGTTGAGTTCTTCGCACAAGCCCAAGAGTTCGAACCATTCTTGGGTTTGCGGAACCCTGAATCCAACAGATGACTCGATCAACGTGATCGATGTCTAGAGCCTGGCACATCATCTCACACACCCTAGGTGTATGACTCTGCAGATCTACATCGAGTGCCGAGGGTGATGAAGGAAATATGCCCTAGAGGCAATAATAAAATTGTTATTTTATATTTCCTTATATCATGATAAATGTTTATTATTCATGCTAGAATTTTATTAATCGAAAACTTGATACATGTGTGGATACATAGACAAAACACTGTGTCCCTAGTAAGCCTCTACTAGACTAGCTCATTAATCAAAGATGGTTAAGTTTCCTAACCATAGACATGTGTTGTCATTTGATGAACGGGATCACATCATTAGGAGAATCATGTGATGGACAAGACCCACCCGTTAGCTTAGCATGTTGATCGTTCAGTTTTATTGCTATTGCTTTCTTCATGTCAAATACATATTCCTTAGACTATGAGATTATGCAACTCCCGAATACCGGAGAAATACCTTGTGTGATATTAAACGTCACAACGTAACTAGGTGATTATAAAGATGCTCTACATGTATCTCTGAATGTGTTTTTTGGGTTGGCATAGATCGAGATTAGGTTTTGTCACTCCGCGTATCGGAGAGGTATCTTTGGGCCCTCTCGGTAATGCACATCATAAGAAGCCTTGAAAGCAAAGTTACTAATGAGTTAGTTGCAGGATGATGTATTACAAAATGAGTAAAGAGACTTGCCGATAACGATATTAAACTAGGTATGAAGATACCGATGATCGAATCTCGGGCAAGTAACATACCGATGGAAAATGGGAATAACGTATGTTGTCATAACGGTTCGACCGATAAAGACTTTCGTAGAATATGTAGGAGCCAATATGAGCATCCAGGTTCCGCTATTGGTTATTGACCGGTGTGCTGGCCTCTCTATTGAGCCTAGGTAGGACTACGGTGTGTCGATCGGCCAAGGTCGGCCATTACTTAGGAAAGTGTGTTCGGCCGGATTTAATCGAGCGTGTTGGGTAAGTTTGTGCACCCCTGCAGGGAAGTTAATCTATTCAAATAGCGGTGTCTAGGGTAACATACGCTGGGAGTTGTATCCTGATCTATACAACTAGAACTGGATGCTGAGGCATGAAGTGGATATGTGGCTCCGGGATTGCTTCTTCGCAGGAAGTCGAGAAAGGATCTCTGGGCATTGTTACAACATACTTGCTACTTTATATTATGCTAATCTGCACTCTTCTAATGCTGCAAGATGCTTCAAGATGCTAGTCTTCGATAGGCTAGGCTTTCCCTTCTCTTTTGGCATTTATGAAGTTCAGCCAAACATATAGCCTCATTCCTTTGATACCGATGCATACTTAGCATAGTTCTGATGTAAGTCTTGTGAGTACTTTGGGTGAGTACTCACGGTTGTTTTGCTACTTCTTTTCCCCTATATCTGTGTTGGTGCAACAAACATGAGTGTTTGTCGCCCTGACTTATGCACAGGCACGTTGTGAATTCTCATGTCAAGTACCAAGCCTCACATACCACTAAACCAGAGAAGCCACTCTTCGTGATATCAAGGAGAGCATTAAGAAGACCAGGCCTTGGAACAACCTACAGATATCACTGCGGAAGCAACCAGCTCTGGAAGGAACGAGCCAGCAAGCCAAGCCCTGACAAGCCCCTTGGGCATGGGCTCCCCGCCAACACTGGCGCTGCGCCTCTCTCACCAGCTGGTCGTTGACAATGAGGTGTTGAGTCCGCAGGTGTCTAGGTGGACGTAACCCATGCGTGTCAGCTTGCTGGGAGGGTAAATCACCTTTATTCACACCCGTCCCGATGGTATGTCACACTAATAAGAGGTAGTTGGATAAGCGGCGCTGAAACCTTGTCGGGCTTCAACCTCCACATGACACCTAGCAGCGCATTTAATGCGTTTTGTCCTAACTGCCAAAGTTAGGTATGATAGCTTTGTATCAGTCTAATCACCGATGTAATGATCTTTTTGCCACGGTGGTAACCCCTTGAACTATAAAAGGAGGGCCAGGGCAACATTAGAAGGGGTTCGAACCTCTGCAAACCTCAAGCATAGGTAATCATGTAGTTGCTCTCTTCCCACCTCTTGCCGGGGGAGAGCGCTCCGTGTAGTTGTGCACAACACCACCAATACACCCAAAGGCAGGAGTAGGGTTTATGCCTCCGGGTGGCCCGAACCTGGGTAAAATCATGCACTCCTCGTTTTGTTTTCTCTCTACGTCGATCGTCACCCCTCACTGAACCAGTAAAGGGGATGGATTGCCCCATAGATCATCGGCTCCATGCCGACATCTTTGGCATGCCAGGTAGGGTTTCTGGATTGGTGTAGATCAAAGAAGCGAGTAGCACGTTGGCTACATGAAGTTTTGCATCTTCTTCACCACCCATGGCGCCCGAGAAGAAGGCTCCATGATGAAGAAACCATCATCATCCAGACTCCAACCACATTCACCTACGGATGGCGCAGGCGGTGCCACTCCAGTGGGCGGTGCGGAAGCCACGGGGGGCACAACCAACGCAGGAGGTGTTGTCGCCGTGCCCACCACGGTGGGAGCGGAAGATAGATGTGCCAAAGCAGGTCAGCTCTCACGACCCTCTGGCGACGACCAGACAATGGTGCAAGCGGTGTGGACATGCAACTCCCGCTTCCCCTGTGCCAGGGGAAGCGCAACCACCGGAGTGATGCCGCCGGTCTGGCACAAGCCGAGATCCTCCCGCTGCACCAACCCCAACGGTGGTGAGGACATCAATACCATTGGCTGACCCACAGCCCCTACTGCTATACATACTGGACCAATTACTAGAGCTCGCGCATGCCAATTGAATTACCAGGTACTCTCGTTTCTTGGTAAAGATTCTAATGTTCATGAGAATATGATGCTGCCTAAATTGGCTACATCTGTTTTGCTTACAAAGAAGGGCCTAGCTTGGACAAGAAAGATGAACCTTGGAGCAAGTTCAAGCATGGAGATGATGGCATGCATAAGGGGAACAAGAACGGAGTTACAAGTGATGATTCCAGGACTTCGAAGCCGCCATAATGCGTGCATGAAGCCTTGGACAAAATATACAAGATGCCACGTAATAAATTTTGTGCAGTGGCTATTCTAGGTGCCGCGTCACCTTATTATTGGGCCAGGCCCATGTAATTTATAAATACTTGATTATAGGATGTTTTTGGAGTATGTATGTGTGGGGAAACAAGATTTAGGGTTGGTTTCGAACCCCTCCTCCAAGGGCCAATAAATCCCCCTCTTCCTCCATATATACATCCCTTAGGGCACGTTTAGACTTTGGGTTTTGTTTAGATTAAAAGTTCTCCATAGCTGCAAGTTCGCGTGCTTCATTTGTGTTCAACGACCAGACCAAGACGCCACAGAACCCCACCTTGATCAATAAAGTTTTCATCTTATATTCGCAATATCCAGATTGCAATCTCAGTTTCTTGCGTGTTATTTGTTTGCTTGCAGGAAATAGACCCTCGTGGTCAGGTTGATCGTGCTCCGGCGTGGTCAGTAACCTCTCGGAGTTGGTTTAGCGATTGCTAAGGCGCGACGTCCTCGCACGTTCGTAGTCGGGTCGTCAAAGTCTACTCCATCCAAACGATAATCACCTTCTCATCGAAAGACGGGACACCTTTGCCCCTATCAGACGGCCGCGGGGGAGACGATATCAAGACACATACCACGTCCATTGCAGGATGAACATGACAAGACGCCGAGCAATCCTATTGTGCCTCCACAACAGTGTCTACATGGCAAGTCGCCAGTTCATCAAGTTCAAGATCTCCACGCAGCACTCCCATCACGCCAGCCCACTGTCTCCCTCATGATTCGGCGATTGGACTGCAATGCTACTCCCATTGGCTCCAGCAGGGGTCGAGCGATGTCGCGTTCCTCACGCTCCAACATGCCCTGAATGGCGACGGAAGCAATGGCGCCGACGCAGATGCTGCTAGATTTCCCCCTAGTGGCTGACATGATGGAGGAGTGGAGGGCTACTATTCAGAGTTTTAT
The DNA here is from genome assembly GCF_003073215.2 of Triticum urartu. Taxonomy (NCBI): domain Eukaryota; kingdom Viridiplantae; phylum Streptophyta; class Magnoliopsida; order Poales; family Poaceae; genus Triticum; species Triticum urartu. The sequence continues at coordinate 267,244,388 of NC_053024.1, read as the reverse complement.
CAAGTTTGCCGATGCGAATAGGTCCCAGTTGGTGGAGCCCTCGCGGCGCCCGCCAACTGCGCATGCAGCACAAGTTGGGGACCATGGGGTGGGTGTTGCGCCCACGGTGCAATCCCCTCCCCGGCATCAGTCTCAGTGGAAACCTCGACTTTCGCAGCAAAACTAGCAAGACATGCAGCCTGACGACGCATACATGGCTTCCTGAGATCCACAGACACAGCGGGATCAGAGGCAAGTGCTCCTAGAAAGGCGGGCAAAGGATGCCCGCACCACTATCCAGGTGGTGCCAGGAGGCGCGCCGACAATCAGGCGAATGCAACGGCCAGACATCGATGAGCCAGTGCCCGTTGTTGGTGGGTATCTACCTTACGAGGTTGGGTGCCCTACCTTCACACGTGAGCTGCGGCAAGTCCACTGGTCGTCTATCCGCACATTCAAGCCTGATGTCCCGGAAAAGTACGATGGCAATCAAAACCCAGCAAAGTTCTTGGGCATTTATATGATTGTTGTGCAAGCTACCAAAGGAAGAGACGAGAAAATCCTAGCCAACTACTTTTCGTTGGTGCTAAAGCCCAATGCGAGATCTTGCCTGATGAATTTGCGGAAAAACTCCATTGCCTTGTGGTCATATATTTGCAATCAGTTTGTTGGTGCTTTTACCGGAGGATAGAAAGGCCCGGGGTTGCCCAACGACTTGTAAGTAATCCCACAAAAAGAAGGAGAAAGCATGCGCAAGTACATCCAGAGGTTTAGTTGTGTACATTGCAGCATACCGAACATTCACCCCGCGACTGTGGTTGTCGCATTCCACACGAATGTGCTCAATCGCAAAATGCGGGATGAAGATGCATCTCTGTTTGCTGAAGACCATCAACGAACTTTATACATTTGCAGACAAATGTGCAGGTGTTGAAGAAGGGAGAAGGCTTCCCGAGGAGGAAGACATTGCTGAGGTCGACTCTGACGATGACGATGCTACCGCCCCAGGAAAGAAGAATCAGAGACACAACAGAAAGCATAGAGGCAAGACCTTTATGGAAGTGGAAGGGTCCGGCAACTCTAGGCCCACCAAGAAATCTAAAACGGAGAGTACCAGCAAGGAAGAAGCTTCATGCACTGATTGCCAGGTTGTCGCTGCGGGGGAGAAGACTGGCAAGTCTGATGGGCCATACTACATCGTATCAAGGGCCATGATCTCCAAGAGTGCTGCCAAGTCGAGCAGCTAGTTGAGAAGCGGAAGGCAGAGTACGAGAATTGGGACAAGGAGAAGGGTTAGGAAAGTACTGGTGGATCCGGTAACAATGGCCGCGGCAGATGAGGTGGACGCTGTGGCAACGCCGGCTAGAAGAAAGAGAAACCCGCCAGGGGCATAGAAAAGAAAGAAGAAGACAAAGAGAGTGAAGATGATGGTGATGAGTCTAGCGAGTAAGAGTTGTAGAAGGCAACGAAGGACATGTGCATTGACGGAGGTGCATCTTTGCATTTGTCCCACCGTCAGCTCAAGCAATGGGCACGTGAAGTTAATGAAGTGGAAACGGCAACAGATGCACGAAAGCATGTCAAGTGGTCCCACAAGCCTATTGTTTTCGATGCCGAGGACCACCCTGATCGCACAACCGTGGTCGGGTGTTTGTCCTTGTTGGTCTCAGCGACAATATCCAACCTCAAGGTCACGAAAATGTTAGTTCACGATGGGGCCGGCTTGAATTGCGGCAGATTTGGATATCAAAAAGTTGATCGTCTGAGGAGATTCACAGCTTGTAGTGAAGCAAGTAAACAAGTACTACCAGAGCCCGTTGATGGAAGCGTACGTGGATGATGTGAGAAAGTTGGAAGAACATTTTGACAGTCTGCAAATAGAGCACGTCCCTCGTGCAGAAAATAGCATTGCTGACCAGCTGTCAAAGTGTGCTTCTCAAAAGCTACTCGTGGAACGAGGTACTTTTGTGCTCCACTTGACTTGACCCACAGTTACCCCGTCAACCAGAGCCAAGAAGTGGAAGAAAAAGTGTCGGCAACTACTTTCCAGCAGAGCTCCCAGAAGCCACCGGCAAAGCAGATACTGGGAACATTGATGCGCCTATCGGTGACCAGCGGCCTCGGGCAGAACACCAGGTTCTTGCCTTTGAGATCAACGCTCCCATAGCCGAAGCGATGCCTTTAGTCCTTGTCGTCGAGCCCCAGGCTCTGACATGGGCGCAACAGATAGTTCAGTTTCTCCAAACAGGAGAACTTCTCGAAGAGCAAGAGCAAGCTGAGAAAGTAGCCCGTCAGTCAAGTATGTACCAGCTTGTGGATAACATCCTGTGCAGAAAGCGACCCAACGGGGTGAAATTGAAGTGCATAACTCGGGAAGATGGACAGAAGTTGTTGGCGGAGATAAATGGGGGGGTATGTGGTTCCCATATAGGAGCAAGAACCCTTGTCAAGAATGCTTTCCGTCAGGGTTTTTATTGGCCCACTACCCTCCAGGATGCAACTGAGCTAGTAATAAGATGTGAAGCATGCTAGTTCCATTCGAAGAGCATACATCAACTAGCGCAAGCCCTCCAGACAATTCCTCTATCCTAGCCCTTTCCAGTCTGGGGGCTCGACATTTTGAGCCCCTTCCCCCATGCTACCAGGGGCTTTGAGTTCTTGTACATTGCCATCGACAAGTTCACAAAATGGCTTGAAGTGGAGCCAGTGAGAAAGGTAACAACACAGTCGGCCGTCAAGTTATTCAAAGGATTGGTTTACCGGTTCGGGGTCCCAAACAGGATCATCACTGACAATGACACCCAATTCATGAGCCACGCTTTCTTGTAATACACTCATAACGTAAGCAGAAACAAAGGAGTGCGACCCTTCTTGCAGACCCGTGTACTCCTCAGGTTCATCTCCTGAGTCGATGATGGCGATGCAGTTGTGGTGGCTGCTGGCGGTGGGGAAGGAGATCTGAGGCAGCGAAAGACGGATAGGAGTCATGATGTTTGGTATGGTGGACGCTTCTATCGATGGAGCAGCTCAGGTGAGGTGCACAATGGCGCTGTAGGAGCAGGGTAAGTTGCAAATAGTTTTGTTCAACACCTATCTATAACTGAAATAATTCCGTAAGGGCTTCTTTGGCTTGTAGGATTCTAAAAACGCAGGGATAGGAAAAACACAGGAATAGGATAGGAATCCACGTGGAAAACATAGAATTTATAAACATAGGATTGATGTCAACTTGGGTGTTTGGTTCATAGGAATTGGAAGAGCATAGGAATGCATAGAAATATGGCCAAATTAAAGTCAAACCACATGAAAATTTGTACAGATAAAATGTTAGTATGCCACTAATGCACTTAGTCTAGTTTTCATGCCTAGGATTTGGAAAAGTAGGTCCAGGTGGATGCTAAATTTCTATGTTTTTCCTTTTAAACAGACACACAAGGAAAAATACTTCAATTTTGTTTTGCTCCATTCCTTTCAACCAAATGCATGAATAATTGAATAGTATAGTACCATAGGAAAATTTCCTATTGCTATGTTTTTCCTTCACTTTTTCCTTTGAACCAAAATAGCCCTAAGGGATCGACCTGAATGTAGAGTAAAAAGTGATGCAAAAAGTGTACAACCTCATTGGCATAGCTGTGTCGACCTTAGTATCATTGGGTTGGTCGTTGAAGATGTTCGGTGGAGGTGGCTGTTGGAGGTTTGAAAGAAGATCTGTGGCTTCTCTAGATGGCGTCGAGGGTATTTATCTATTGTGATTGATGGTTCTATCGTTGGAGTAGCTCCGGTGAGTTGTAGGACAGCGAGGCTGAAGAAGTACAACACATACATCATTAATAGGAAGTGGGATTCTAATAGCATCTCCAATAGAAGATGTAAAATACATGGCCAAAAGGTGCTAGATATAAAATTTACATCACCAAAAAATACCTAACTCCAACATATGATGTGAAAGCTGTTGACTCTGAACTTAACTGGCAAAATTGAATTTTACTGTCGAAACTGAACGCACTAGTAGCAGAGAAGCGCTTCTAGGGTAGTTTAGGCCACTCAAGCTCTAGTAGCAAAGAAGTAGTGATCTAAATCAGCAGCCGCTCGACACGGAATGCACTAGCAGATAGCAGCTAGAGCACCAGTGCCCAGAGCAGCAGCACAAACTAGAGCCAGAGCAGCAACTCGTGCAACTGCAGCAGCCCGTGTACCAGCATCAGTAGCACAAGTGACAACAAGAGCAGAGCAGCCTCATGAGCTAGAGGAAGAGCAGAGCATGAATGCGAGCAAGAGATGGAGCAGCAACTCTATCTGGTATGGACGCTGCCGCTGAGGGAGCCTTGCACTAGGGGAGACCCTCCGTGGAGGATGTCAACGGCGGCACCGGTGTCGAGGTAGCCCATGCCATGGCGAAGCGGGATCAAGCACCGGCGGGATCGTATGGTGGATTTAAGGAGAAGATGCCATGCGATGAGTGTACAACCTCTTTCGTGACACTGAGTAGACCTCAGCTTCACCTGAGGAGTCAATGAGGATGTCGCGGTTCAAGTGCAGGTTAAGGCCTTGCTGTGGGGATGGAGCAGTCGCGATAGACGAGACGATCGTCGGTGCAGCTCTTTGGAGGTGGAGGACGAGGTGGCTAAACTATAAGGACGACAAGATCGACGATGGATCCTCATCAAGGGCGGTGTATGAGGGATGTTGAGCTGTTGCGGTGGACAACGTGGTCGGCAAAGAGGCTCCTGGTGGGGAACGGTGGGGTGGTGGATGGAGGAGGGTACGGTTTCGCAGCTGGAGGAGAGAGGTTATGGCGGCCCAGGTTTTTGAGTGGAGAAAAGGAGGTGATCGGGTGGAACCATGACTTAGGGATGCGCTTGTACGAAATGTAGGGTGTGTTACAAAAGTACCCCCACCAATTTGAACTAGCGCCCCTTCTAGCTCAGGGTTAGAATGGGGATTTCGTGTGTCGAGATTCCGCAGCAGGAGGTAGTTCTCGCGTGGGTTGTAAGTTTGGTATAGCAAGGCGTGGGTTGAGAAGGAGGGAGTTTTCGGTGCACAAAGAGACAAAGAGATATCTTGAACTTCTGGGATAACAAGGCATGGATTGAAACTTTCGGGACAAGCCTAACATGTACTATATCAAATCAATTCACACTTCCCTCAATAAAACAAATAAAAATTCAATTTGCACCAGACAAGAGAGATTCTTGTCCCGTTTTACTCTACGAATTACTACAAATGCCATTCAAAACATTGAATCCATGTTTGTTTAATTAAAATATTTTGCTAGGTGTATAATGCATGTGAACTACTCAAATCAACATTTTAGTGCATTCCAAAAGTATATACTAAGTACCACTGCAATTCGAACTAAATTTGAATTCAGTTCTCTATTTGAATAAGAATCTACAATCATGATTGTTGCCAAGTTAAACCATCATGTATATATTATCTTCACAGCACACCACATGATTACTGTCAAGTTAGATATGAACTATCTGTAGTATACAAACTCAAATTCGGATTTTTGAATCCACTTTATGTTGATTTCAAATAATAGTACATTTCAAGCTCTAGCTAAATCTTCATAACCTAAACCTTGTTTCATATGAATAATGTGTTCATCACACAAAGTATAGTGCCTCGCCCCCTATGCCTATAAGTATTTAGTTGTGAGATGCAAAAGCCACACATTATCAAAAGTTCAAATAAATGTGAGATTGTTTGATATATATAGTATAACATGTTTGATATGTCTCCAATGTATCTATAATTTTTCATTGTTCCATGCTGTTATATTATCATTTTTGGATGTTTTACAATCATTTTATAGTCATTTTATATCATTTTATGGTAGTAACCTATTGACATAGTGCCAAGTGCCAGTTGCTATTTTCTGCATGTTTTTACAATGCAGGAAATCAATATCAAACCGAGTCCAAAAGCAGTGAAACTTTTTGTGGATTTTTTTGGACTAGAAGACATCCACTGGGCCGGAGAAGCACCTAGGGGTGCTTCGAGGGGAGCACAAGGCCCAGGCGCGCCCTGGTGGGTTGTGCCCACCTCGGTTGCCTCCGAAACCGCCTCTTTACTCTATAAATACCCCAATATTCCAGAAACCCTAGGGGAGTCGACGAAAATCAATTCCAGTCACCGCAAGTTCCAGGAACCACCAAATCCAATCTAGACACCATCACGTAGGGGTTCATCATGCCCATTGATGCCTCTCCGATGATGCGTGAGTAGTTCTTTGTAGACCTATGGGTCCATAGTTAGTAGCTTGATGGCTTCCTCTCTCTCGTTTGTGTCTCAATACAATGGTCTCTTGGAGATCCATATGATGTAACTCTTTTTTGCAGTGTGTTTGTTGGGATTCGATGAACTTTGAGTTTATGATCAGATCTATCTTTTTATCCATGAAAGATGTTTGAATCTACTTTGATCTCTTATGTGCATGATTTCTTATAGCCTTGTATTTCTTCTCCAATATTTGGGTTTTGTTTGGCCAACTTGATCTATTTATCTTGCAATGGGAAGAGGTGCTTTGTGATGGGTTCGATCTTATGGTGCTTGATCCCAGTGATAGAAGGGTAACCGACACGTATGTATTGTTGCTATTAAGGATAACAAGATGGGGTCTACTTCTACATAAATAGATCTTATCTACATCATGTTATCATTCTTATTGCATTACTCCGTTTCTCCATGAACTTAATACACTAGATGAATGCTGTATAGCGGTCGATGTGTGGAGTAATAGTAGTAGATGCAGGCAGGAGTCGGTCTACTAATATTGGACGTGATGCCTAAATAATGATCATTGACTAGATAGCGTCATGATTATATGAAGTTCTATCAATTGCCCAACAGTAATTCGGTTACCCACCGTTTGCTATTTTTCTCGAGGGAAGCCACTAGTGAAACCTACGGCCCCGAGTCTTTTCTTTATTATATTTGCCTTTGCGATCTATTTTCCTTTGCTTTTATTTTCAGATCTGCTAAACCAAAAATACTTAAATACCTTGTTGCACTTTATTTTATTTGGCGTTTGATCTATCAACTTATTACAACTTTCTCACGCCTGTTTGCTAATTTCTGGGGCCGTTACCCGAAAGGGATTGACAACCCCTTTAATACGTCGGGTCGCGAGTATTTGTTATTTGCGTGCATGTGCCATTCAAGTAGTGTTGCGTGGTTCTCCTACTAGTTCGATAACCTTTGTCTCATCACTGAGGGAAATACCTACCATTGTTGTGCTGCATCATCCCTTCCTCTTTGGGAAAATACCAACATAGTTCTAGCAGACATGAATGTTCATAACCACACCATGCGCATCACCATTATATTCATGCATGCATGTGTTTAAACCACTATGACCTCTTATTTAAATATCTGAATCCACTTTTGTTAATGAATTATGATCTCTCATAGTCTTTTACACCCACAAAATCCTCTTCTCTTTGTAGCTAGCACTAACTTTCTCTCATGCAATCACGCTCCCTCCTCGCCCTACCCTTCCCTTGGCATTCTCTACTTCACACACATTCATTACTTTACTTTAGGTCATTATCCCATAGTCTCTGTAGGTCCCCTCAGCTCATTCTTTCCGACACACACTGATCGATATACCTCTCTAGCCAGGCTTGCCTACCACATACACACACACACACACTTCCCCTCTTCTCCTCTCACCGTCCATGCCCCCTATCTCTCATATGGTCCCACACAGATGCACACACTCACCCCTCTTTCCATTGATCTCGCACTCGCACACTACTACCCCTCTTTATAGTAGGCCTCTCGCACCACCTCCTAGCTAGCCACATCCCTCTCTCTCTATCCATCTCTCCGGGCCTTATTTGCCTCTAACACATGCATGTATACCTATCGATCTCTCTATATACATATAGCTTGGTCGACTATAACTCTTTTCCCCCACACACTGATCAATCTACTTCACTGGTTATGTCTCTCCCTTTCTCCAACACATGACGATTAATATACCTATCCAGTTAGCTTTGCTTACCACGGATATATCGTCCCCCCATCATCCATGCTTGCCCCGACCCATCTCTCGCACACATGCGCACACACATACAGGCATCCCCACTCTTATTAATATTGCAGTCGTACCCACCATTTGTCTAGTAGGCCTCTCCCACCATCTCCGAGAAGCAACTCCACCATCAACCCTCCGGCACTATAGCTCTGTCTCTCTCCCAAGCTTATTCCTCTAACACACATATATATGGATGCCGATCAATCTCCCTCAATACATAGCTAGGTATATCCTTCTCCGCACATGTACAAGTCGATCTACCTCTCTAGTTAGGTCACTGCCTCCCCCCATACACACACCACTAGTCGAACGCTCTAGTTAGGTCTCCCTGCACAAACACAAACTGCACCTCTCCCCTCTCACTTTCTAGTAGGCCAACTGCCCTATATCTTTGACGTGCGCACACATTTTCACTATCTCTCTGTATCGATGTTGCACCCATACACTTCATCCCTCTCTTCGATCCTATCAATATATCACATAGATGATCCCTCCCCTCTTTCTCGTGGATCGCCCCTCTATATATGATATATCTAGGCCCCTACTTCACAAACATTGCATATGTTACATTTTCTTTAAGATATCATCGACACATATTCCTTGTCTATCTCTCACGCACACAAATACACTCATGAAATCACCACCCAAAAAACACTCATGAATGCACACACCATCTCTCTCTAGTTTTGTATCTCTCTCTCACACACACACGCAGGTCGGTATGTGCACGAAGAGAAGAGGTGCACACACGACGCACGTGCTCACGTCTCGTTCCCAACCACACCCGCGTGGATACACGGTGGAGCTCATTCTATACGAAAAGGCAGCCCACGTGATAATTTCATGCATGTAGTGGTTGTGCACTTGATGGAGGGTCATGTACCACGTGTGAACGAAACAAAGTGTGACTTACGTGTTGGTGCATTATTTCTAAATAAAGTTTTAGTCCTCAATGGCATGTTCAGAATATAAAACGATTGTTATAGATGAAAAAGGAAACCGCTCCACTATGCTATATAGTATACGCAAGCACCTTAATGCTTGCTTGCTGGGGTTGATCTCTATTCACACTCTCTCACACAAGACGGTGGTGGCCACTCTCTCTCTCTCAGCTAGTCATTGATCTGGCCAGATCCCGTTCATCGACGAAAAGGGAGGATGTGCAGCATTGCTCTGTTCAACGGTGTCGAGGTAGCTTGTTCCGATCTGCAGTACCCATTGTTCTTTCTAATCAATCTACGGTGCGATAGGGCCTTAGCCCCTTGCTCACTGCTGCAGTATGGGCAGATCCCGCCCGCCGATGCCCTCCTAGTTACATCTCGACAACCCTCAGGTACATCTTACTCCAGCCTTGCTCCACTGCCCATTTTCCCACATCGCTACATGTGGATCTTCTCCAGTTCTTTGCCTAAAACATAGCTCGACTGGCGTACTTTCCATCTTGCAATCTTGCCCTCACACATTTTTAGATAAACCACCTTGCTACTATCTTCCCCTTAGGATAAGTAATATGGTCCTTTTTTGTTGGCATATGTTCATCAACTGTTATTGGCCAGTAATTGTTTCCCTTCTACCTCTTTTTTGCAAATAGGGCTATCCATTTCACCTTGTTATTGCAACCTTTTGGTGAGTTGCACAAAAAACTTTTTTCTTAAGAGTGTGTTGTGCAGTTCTACTTAAATTTCACAGGGGCAACATTTACATTTCAGTGGGACTGCATAAATTTTTCCCGAAGTGATCCTCCATGTTTTGAATCCATAACTCTGCCTCTGGCTAAGTCACCGGTCCAGAGAATACAAGTCCATCCTCATTCATCATCTATTGAGTCCATGGATTTTGGGATGAGATAAGTGTTAGAAGGATAACCATACAAATAATCAACAAAAAATTCCTAGCTCAGAGTTCCTATCGTCTATAATGGGTCGATTTACTATGGTTTCGTTACAACGTCTTCATTTCTTCAGGTCTTCATTGCTCGAGAGTTTCCCATTCATTGCACTTTTCCCATACGAAGGCCTTCTGTTATCTTTCTTAACTTATGTCTCTCAAGGTTGAAATAAATATAATCCTACCTATAACGTTTATATCCAACCACTCTATGAACATAAAAGATCAATCATTCAGGCATTCATTTATTCATTCAATACTATAGTAGCACCACCCATATAAATTGGTTTGGTCAAATACTTAATCGCAAAACGTTCGTCTTCATTTCTCTCATGGTGGGGTTACTACTAAGCTAACTTATAGGGGATCTAATCCTTCTCTCCACTAGGCTTCTTCTGTATGGACTTGATCTCCTCCAATTCTTCTGCTAGATTATCCCTGTCGACGCGGAGTTTCTTGTGACATCCTTGTATATCCTGGAGTTGGTCCTTGAGCTTCTGAATCTCAACGTCCTTGGCATGAGCCATGGTCCTGCTGCCCTTCAGTTCCTAATGCATCCTTGGGATCACAAGATTTCCCTCCTCCAGTTATATTACCTTCAGCCTCTGAGGTCTTGACCTCTTCTCGTAGGGCTTCATTGTCAAACAAGGCTTCCAGAAGGTCCATCTGAAGATTCTTGACATATTGTTCCAGATCCTGGTTATACACCAATAGTGGGGAGAACCTCATCTTCTGCGCTTCCGTCAGGGCAATATATGTTCCATCGACCTTCTGCCATCAAACCCTTCCAAAGTAGTGTTGATTTAGTGCAACATGATGCCGATAGCATAAGCGAGCAATAGCATCATGGACGGTAGTGTTTATTCCCATATCACAGTCACGGTTTAGCATTCCAAAGATGATGTCTGCAGTCTTGGGGTCTTCTTTACGGCCAAAAACTTGGGTATTGACTCCCCATGATCCAGGCTTCCTCTTAGTTGCCTTGATCTCGGGTGTCCGCAGCTTTAGCAGTCTGACTAGCTCCACAAGGAATGGGGCTCCAAGAACCTTCTCATAGTGTTCTCTTTTGTTCAAAATGTAGCTCTCCATCTATAATTTGGAATAAGGAAGGTTTAGTAAAAGAATTCAAGAGTTACGAGAGTAGTATAAATTAAAAGTTGTTCCTATGGGGGTCTTCATAGTACTAAGCCATTTTCAAGGCTCACGTCCTACAGTCAACATGTGCTCTGATACCATCTTTGTAGTGAACCGACCTCAAACGGTCGAGCCTCTGTGTATCTGTGCCATCCCTAGATCAGTATGCTGGCACACACAGTACATCAATGCTCTAGATGCATGCTAGATAGTGGACGATGAGTGGAGTAATAGTAGTAGATGAAGAATCATTTCGATCTACTTGTCATGGACGTGATGCCTATATACATGATCATGCCTAGATATTCTCATAACTATGCTCAATTCTTTCAATTGCTCAACAGTAATTTGTTCACCCACCGTAGAAAACTTATGCTCTCGAGAGAAGCCACTAGTGAAACCTATGGCCCCCGGGTCTATTCTCATCATATCAATCTCCATCACTTTAATCTTGTTTTGTTTTTACATTGCCTTTTACTTTTCACTTTGCATCTTTATATCAAAATACCAAAAATATTATCTATTGGATCTCAGTTCCGTAAGTGACCGTGAAGGGATTGAAAACCCCTAATCGCGTTGGTTGCATTGAGCTCTTTGTGTTGTGTAGGTAGGAGGGACTTGCGCGTGGCCTCCTACTGGACTGATACCTTGGTTCTCAAAAACTGAGGGAAATACTTACACTACTCTGCTGCATCGTCCCTTCCTCTTCAGGGAAAACTAACGCAAGCTCAAGACGTAGCAGTACGCCATTTTCTTTTATTGGTACACGTGTTAGCAGTTTAGTAATAATATGGACGAGCATCATTTAGTTACAGAACGCACACCCTTACGCCCAGTAACAACCTGACACGTAGCAGTTGCTTGTTTCGTTTATTTTTGTTTCTTCTTTTAAAAACAGAAAAGTTTCAACCTTATAAAATCCATATCTCCTAGGATATTTAATATTTTAATCTTTTTGCAGTAGTCTGTTAATTTCTTAAAGTTTCCATAGATACCAAGTTTGGCCATATTTGAAAATTTTAAATTTCAATTTGCATGAATTGGCCTTAAACCCTGTTTTGTGAAAAACTTGAGTTTAAAAATAGTTTTTGAATTAATTCTTTTTCCCCTGGTCACTTATGGTTTTTTCTAGCAGTTGGTTTGATTTGGGAAACTTTAGAAAATTCTAAATTCAGGTTTTAGGAAAAACAGTACTGTTGTGACTTAGTTTTGTTTTATCTTTAAACTTTTACTTTTAATTGTTTTTCAATTATTTCTTTTTGTCACTTTTGACAAATTTAGTTTTGTTCCTTTTAGTCAACAAAAGAAAAAATATTTTTTATTTTAAAATTTTATTTTCTTTAGTTTTGCATGAAAACATGTATAGGTCATAGTTATAGTTTTGTAAAAGCTTCTCTATTTCTTTTCTGTTAATTTATTATTTAATTATTTTATTTGTTCTTATGTTTAATTAGGTCAAAAACTACTATTGTGTTGGTTGTAGTAAAAACTCTATAGTTTCCTTGTAGTTTTCTTTGGAATTTTCTTTGGATTTCTATTTTGTTTTCTTATTGATTTCTTTGTTTCTTTTATTTGTGGATTTTTATTGTGAGTGTTAGAATTGCTTGCTAGTATGTTTATTTATATGAATGCTATGTTTGACTTAATAGATTTACATCAGAGTGGCGGATAATATCAAGTTATTTTTGAGAGTGTCATTATCTTCATCAACTTACCAGGCAAGTTCACTTTGACCATGTTGTTTTATACCTATGATTTTATTTGCATTTAGTGCCAACTTTTCATCAATCCCTCGAGTAGTGAATTGAATCCTAGTAGTTGAGTAGTATGCATGAGGTAGGAACCCATCATCCTGTCACCAAGCCCACGGCGTTGTTTAGTTTAAATGCTATGCTATAGTAGACGGGGTTGGTATGAGTGTTTGGGAGTGGTGTGAGATTGGAAGGCTCTACGTCAATGAAAACAAATTCATAATGGCATCTGAAAGGACTGCATCTTCAAGACCTCAAGACTTCAAGACTTGAGAGAAGAATTTAGTTCACACTACTTGGTGAAGGATTGATTTGATGGGCACCCTGGAGCAACCAGTGTAACATCTTAGGGAGAGCTTCACCCAGACTCAAAGAGACGGAAGAATACTTCATGCCCGGAAGCTTACCTATGCAACCGCAAGTCACTATGGGCTCTGGCTTGGTTGACCTTAGTTGTGAATCTGGCTGGGCAATGTTAGCAAATGTAGAACTACGGTAGGAGTGGATGGGCACTGGGCAGTGGTTAGAGGAACTCTTTGGAAGACCATGTTTCGTTCTTCTTGTTCCCCAACATCATGTAGTGTGAGAACGTAAAAAGAGGGATCAAATCTTGTGGGTAAAGTGCACAACACTCTACAGAGTTAAAACCTAATCGATTAGTCATGTCCCTGGTTACGGACAAATTGAGCCTGTGGACTTGGATCTATCTTAAAACTCTCAACACCGTATTGATAACTTAATTATGGGCAAATTATGATGATTTGGGCTATGAGACATTGGTTGGCGGAACCATGTCATAGTACATAACTCCGTAGTGAAGACTCCTGATATTCCTTTGTTGTAGGGAAAATAAAACCAACTTTCATGCAAAACAATTCAGACATAGAGCCATATATCCATATTGCATATAGTATAGTTTTATCATCTGTTTTTCTTACAGTGATCCTGCCAGTACATTCAATATACTGACCTACACGGCTGCAACGTATCATGTTGTAGATAATTCTACGATGAGTAAGAGTATAGTATAGGGTTACGGTCTACACTCAACCTGCCGATGGCGTTGATGGGACTCCACACCCGATTGACTGTTTCCGTTGAGACTTATCAGGTATATATATCAGTTTTATGTTATTTATGCATGTGATTGGCTCCTATCCTGATCGTTTGGGGGTATGTGTGTATATATAGGAGGAAGAAGTACGTCGGAGGAGCAACGATGGGCCCACGAGGCAGGGGGCGCGCCCCGGGGGGGGGGGGGGGGGGGCGCCCCCACCCTCGTGACCGCCTCTTTTGTTCCTTGGAGCAGGGTCCAAGTCTCCTGGATCATGTTCGGTGAGAAAATCACGTTCCCGAAGATTTTATTCCGTTTGGACTCCATCTGATATTCTGTTTCTTCGAAACACTGAAATAGGCAAAAAAACAGCAATTATGGGCTGGGCCTCCGGTTAATAGGTTAGTCCCAAAAATAATATAAAAGTGGAAAATAAAGCCCAATATAGTCCAAAACAGTAGATAATATAGCATGGAGCAATCAAAAATTATAGATACGTTGGAGACGTATCAGGCATCCCCAAGCTTAATTCCTGCTCGTCCTCAAGTAGGTAAATGATAAAAAGAGAATTTTTGATGCGGAGTGCTACTTGGCATAATTTCAATGCAAAATTTCTTAATTGTGGTATGGGTATTCAGATTAGAAAGATTCAAGACAAAAGTTCATATTGACATAAAGAATAATAACACTTCAAGCATACTAATAAAGTAATTATGTCTTCTCAAAATAACATGGCCAAAGAAAGTTATCCCTACAAAATCATATAGTCTGGCTATGCTCTATCTTCACCACACAAAGTATTTAAATCATGCACAACCCCGATGACAAGCCAAGCAATTGTTTCATACTCTAACTTTTTCAAAACTTTTTCAATCTTCACGCAATACATGAGCGTGAGCCATGGACATAGCACTATGTGGAATAGAATGGTGGTTGTGGAGAAGACAAAAAGAGGGGAAGATAGTCTCACATCAACTAGGCGTATCAACGGGCTATGGAGAGGCCCATCAATAGATATCAATGCGAGTGAGTAGGGATTGCCATGCAACGGATGCACTAGAGCTATAAGTATATGAAAGCTCATCAAAAGAAACTAAGTGGGTGTGCATCCAACTCGCTTCCTCATGAAGACCTAGGGCAATTTGAGGAAGCCCATCATTGGAATATACAAGCCAAGTTCTATAATGAAAAATCCCCACTGGTATATGAAAGTGACATAACGAGAGACTCTCTATCATGAAGATCATGGTGCTACTTTGAAGCACAAGTGTGGTAAAAGGATAGTAACATTGTCCCTTCTCTCTTTTTCTCTCATTTTTTTATTTGGGCCTTTTTTATGGCCTCTTTTTTTTCGTCCGGAGTCTCTTCCCGACTTATGGGGGAATCATAGTCTCCATCATCCTTTCCTCACTTGGGACAATGCTCTAGAAAATGATGATCATCACACTTTTATTTTTTTTACAACTCAACAATTACAACTCGATACTTAGAACAAATATGACTCTATATGAATGCCTCCGGCGGTGTACCAAGATATGCAATGAATCAAGAGTGACATGTATGAAAGAATTATGAATAGTGGCTTTGCCACAAATACGATGTCAACTACATGATCATGCTAGCAATATGACAATGATGGAGCGTGTCATAATAAATGGAAAGGTGGAAAGTTGCATGGCAATATATCTCGGAATGGCTATGGAAATGCCATGATAGGTAGGTATGGTGACTGTTTTGAGGAAGGTATATGGTGGGTGTATGATACCGGCGAAAGGTGCGCGGTATTAGAGAGGCTAGCAATGGTGGAAGCATGGGAAAAAGTGCATATAATCCATGGACTCAACATTAGTCATAAAGAACTCATATACTTATTGCAAAAATCTAGAAGTTATCAAAGCAAAGTATTACGCGCATGCTCCTAGGGGGATATATTGGTAGGAAAAGACCATCGCTCGTCCCCGACCGCCACTCATAAGGAAGACAATCAATAAATAAATTATGCTCCGACTTCATCACATAACGGTTCACCATACGTGCATGCTATGGGAATCACAAACTTTAACACAAGTATTCTTTAAATTCACAACTACTAAACTAGCATAACTCTAATATTATCACCTCCATATCTCAAAACAATTATCATGCTTCAATATTATCTTAGTATTCAACGCACTCAAAAGAAAATTTCACATATCTTGAACACCAAGCATATTTATATTAAGCACATTACCATGCTATTAAGACTCTCAAAATAATTTAAGTGAAGCATGAGAGATCAATAGTTTCTTTAAAACAAACCACCACCGTGCTCTAAAAGATCTAAGTGAAGCACATAGAGCAAAATTATAACGCTCAAAAGATATAAGTGAAGTGCATAGAGCAAAACTACATAGCTCAAAAGATATAAGTGAAGCACATAGAGTATTCTATCAAATTTTAATTCATGTATGGCTCTCTCAAAAGGTGTGTACAGCAAGGATTATTGTGGCATACTAACAAATAAAGACACAAATAATACAAGACGCTCCAAGCAAAACACATATCATGTTGGTGAATAAAAATATAGCTCCAAGTAAATTACCGATGGAAGTGGATGAAAGAGGGGATGCCTTCCGGGGCATCCCCAAGCTTTGACTTTTTGGTGTCCTTGGATTATCTTGGGGGTTCCATGGGAATCCCCAAGCTTAGGCTCTTGCCACTCCTTGTTCCATAATCCATCAAAAGAATTTACCCAAAACTTGAAAACTTCACAACACAAAACTCAAAATAGAAAACTCGTGAGCTCCGTTAGCGAAAGAAAACAAAAGACCACTTCAAGGTACTGTAATTAACTCATTATTTATTTATATTTGTGTTAAACCTACTGTATTCAAACTTCTCTATGGATTATGAACTATTTTACTAGCCATAGATTCATCAAAATAAGCAAACAACACACGAAAAACAGAATCTGTCAAAAACAGAACAGTCTGTAGTAATATGTAGCTAGCGCAAGATCTGGAACCCCAAAAATTATAAAATAAATTTCAGGACGTCAGGAATTTATCTATTAATCATCTGCAAAAATAATTTACTAAATAACACTCTTCAAATAAAAATAACAGCAGTTCTCGTGAGCGCTAAAGTTTCTGGTTTTTACAGCAAGTTCAACAAGACTTTCCCCAAGTCTTCCCAACGGTTCTACTTGGCACAAACACTAATTAAACACAAAAAACACAACAAAAACAGAGGATAAATAATTTATTTATTAAATAACAGCAAGGAAAAATATTGGGTTGTCTCCCAATAAGCTCTTTTCTTTAAAGCCTTCTTAGCTAGGCATTGATAATTTTAATGATGCTCACATGAAAGACAAGAATTGAAGCACAAAGAGGGCATCATAAAACATGTGACAAACACATCTAAGTCTAACATACTTACTATGCATAGGCATCTTATAGGAAAACAAATTTTCAAGGAAAGCAAAAACTAGCAGATGCAAGGAAGCGGAAAGAAACAATAGCAATCTCAACATAACAAGAGGTAATTTAGTAACATGAAGATTTCTACAACCATATTTTACTCTCTCATAGTAATTGCATGAGGGATCATAAGAAAATTCAACGAAATAGCTATCACACAAAATATTTTCAACACGATCCATATGCATGCAAAGTTTACACTCTTCCAAAATAGTGGGATTAACATTAACTAAAGTCATGACCTTTCCAAACCCACTTTTATCAAGATTTTCATAAGATTGAACATTCTCCAAATATGTGGGATCTAAAGTTGACACTCTTCCAAACCTACTTTCAATAATATTGCAAACACTATTATCAATCTCATATTCATCATGGGGTTTAAATAAATTTTCAAGATCACCCCAATCATAATCATTGCAACAAGTAGTAGACATAGCAAAACTAGCATCCCCAAGCTTAGGGTTTTGCATCTTATTAGCACAATTGACATCAACAGAATTTATAATAAAATCATTGCAATAATGCTTTTTATTCAAAGATCTATCATGAGTCACTTCATAAAGCACTTCACGATTTTCAGATTTACGGATTCCAGGCAAAAGCTTATAAAGATAATCTAGTGCATCCAAATCACTAGGAATTGGTTCATCATAATTGGATCCCTTAAAAAGATTGGCAAGCGGATGAGGATCCATAGATCTTAAGTTCTCTGTTTAGTAATAAATAAACAACTATTCCAACCATACAAGCAAACAAAAGGCAAGCGGAAAGGAGAGGGAGGATAGAGAGAGAGGGTGAATAAAACGGCAAGGGTGAATTGGTGGAGAGGAAAACGAGAGGCAAATGGAAAATAATGTAATGCGGGAGATAGGGATTGTGATGGGTACTTGGTATGTTGACTTTTTGCGTAGACTCCCCGGCAACGACGCCAGAAATGGCTCGTTGTCGAGAGTCAAATCTTGACTTGCACGAACCTCCCCGGCAACGGCGCCAGAAATCCTTCTTGCTACGTCTTGAGCTTGCGTTGGTTTTCCCTGAAGAGGAAGGGATGATGCAGTAGAGTAGTGTAAGTATTTCCCTCAGTGTTTGAGAACCAAGGTATCAATCCAGTAGGAGGCCACGTGCAAGTCCCTCGTACCTACACAACACAAAGAGCTCAACGCAACCAACGCGATTAGGGGTTGTCAATCCCTTCACGGTCACTTACGGAAGTGAGATCCAATAGATAATATTTTTGGTATTTCTGATATAAAGATGCAAAGTGAAAAGTAAAAGGAAAAGTAAAAACAAAACAAGATTAAAGTGATGGAGATTGATATGATAAGAACAGACCCGGGGCCATAGGTTTCACTAGTGGCTTCTCTCGAGAGCATAAGTTTTCTAGGGTGGGTGAACAAATTACTGTTGAGCAATTGACAGAATTGAGCATAGTTATGATAATATCTAGGCATGATCATGTATATAGGCATCACGTCCATGACAAGTAGATCGAAACGATTCTGCATCTACTACTATTACTCCACTCATCGACCGCTATGCAGCATGCATCTAGAGTATTAAGTTAAAACAGAGTAGCGCTTTAAGCAAGATGACATGATGTAGAGAGATAAATTCATGCAATATGAAATAAACCCCATCTTGTTATCCTCGATGGCAATGATACAATACGTGTCTTGCTGCCCCTTCTGTCACTGGGAAAGAACACCGCAAGATCGAACCCAAAGCTAAGCACTTCTCACATGGCAAGAACTACCAATCTAGTTATCCAAACCAAATGGATAATTCGAAGAGACTTGCAAAGATAACCAATCATACATAAAAGAATTCAGAGAAGATTCAGATATTGTTCATAGATAGACTTGATCATAAACCCACAATTCATCGGTCTCAACAAACACACCACAAAAGAAGAAGATTACATTGAATAGATCTCCACAAGAGAGGGGGAGAACATTGTATTGAGATCCAAAAAGAGAGAAGAAGCCATCTAGCTACTAACTATGGACCCGAAGGTCTGAGGTAAACTACTCACACTTCATCGGAGAGGCTAGGATGATGTAGAAGCCCTCCGTGATGACGGCCCTCTTCCGGCGGAGCTCCGAAACAGGCCCCAAGATGGGATCTCGTGGATATAGAAAGTTGCGGCGGTGGAATTAGGTTTTTGGCTCCTGTCCTGATCGTTTGGGGGTACGTGTGTATATATAGGAGGAAGAAGTACGCCGGAGGAGCAACGAGGGGCCCACGAGGCAGGGGGGCGCGCCCTAGGGGGGGAGGCGCCCCCCACCCTCGTGACCGCCTCTTTTGTTCCTTGGAGCAGGGTCCAATTCTCCTGGATCACGTTCGGTGAGAAAATCACGTTCCCGAAGATTTTATTCCGTTTGGACTCCGTCTGATATTCTGTTTCTTCGAAACACTAAAATAGGCAAAAAAAACATCAATTCTGGGCTGGGCCTCCGGTTAATAGGTTAGTCCCAAAATAATATAAAAGTGGAAAATAAAGCCCAATATAGTCCAAAACAGTAGATAATATAGCATGGAGCAATCAAAAATTATAGATACGTTGGAGACGTATCACGTACTAGTTCGACATAAACCAAAATAAATTGTATCTAAAAAACCTGATCTAGGTGTACCATTTTTTTAGTGAAATGAAGAACACACACTCGCTTATAGAGAAGATCGTGCATGTCGGGGCGGCTTGGGTCCTGTGGGGCAGCGGCTCCGACGGTCGTGGGTGGCGGCAGTGGTGTCCTGGCGATGCGGTGCGTCAAGGGCGACTAGTTTTTGGTGTAGATGGTCGACGATGGTGACCTAGGTGAGCAGAGCATTGAGATGACCTCTGTCCTCCGGCAATGTCGAGCGAGGTGTTTGGATCTCTAGGACTACAACAAAATAGACAATGGCGCCACCACCTGCCTCCCACCTCGGCGATCTCCACCTCCCTCCGGCGATCTACTCCACTAGCCACAAATTTTTAGGCTATTTCCAATAGATCTGTCTGGCGACTCAGGATCTACATGCTCATACCCATCTCCTATGGGTTCAAACGATGGATCTACCCTTGCTTGGATTTCTCCAAGCGTTTGGCTTCTATTGATAAGGTTTTTCAATCTACTAGTTTTTTGGTGCATCCTTTGGAAGACATTGGCTATTTTACTATGGTCGTGTCATGTAGTCGCCATGATTTTTTCCTCAATGAGGATTCGGTAGCGGCGGCGATTGAGGCTGCAATTGGAGGATCGACAATTTAGCTTCTGGTTTTCCCTATCAAGGATAATGTATTTGGCTTTCATGTCTCTTGCAAGGCAGTAGGAATGATTATCCTCAGGCTACAATCCTTATCCTATGATTATTTTAAATGTTGTTTTCATCTTTGGGGTAATGGTGGCCCGAATTGGACTCGCGAGTTCAAGATCTGGAAATTGGTGTGTGATGCAGAATGGATCATTGTTATTCCTTCCAAACGTCATGCTGCTCTTGGTCTGCTTGCCATGCATTCTAAGCTGACAAAGTCTTTAGTTCAATTTGATTGGCCAATTTGCAAGAAATTTTCCTTTGCTACATTTCGAAACTACCCATCTTGTCAACGCTATCGCTATCCAGCCACTCAAAATTGCTTTGAAACAACAGAAATGACTGGTTCTTCTATTCCTCGTCATGAGAGGGTCGTTATTCATACCATGCTGCCGGCAAATATCTAGTGGACGATGATGTTGTCGTCTATCTCCTTTGTTATGATGCAAGATCTTTCACCAGCTAATCGGGCGCCATCATCCTCAGGCGGGAATTTCGCCACTTCAAATGTGGACATCACATGCCATGTTGGGCAGTGTAATGTGCGTGCCACGGACCCTGTTGAACCTTCACGATGCGGCTGACCTGCAAGTGGGCTTTCTGACATAGTTATGCCCTCCTCTCAGCATGCTAATGAGGATTTTGATCAAATGATTTCAGAAATGGTAGATGAAATACATGTCAGAAATATTTACGGAAGGGTCATTTTGCTTCGTTGTGCACGTCAAAATATTTTGTGTTGTCTGTTCTTGGGTTCGGCACATTAGGAAGGATTCCAACTGATTTGCTTAGATCTTGGGTATGGTTTGGAAACCAAACCCGGTAATGTTGCAAATTACGAGGATTCTTGTAACATCCCCAATTTTCAATTTGGAATGTTTTACAATTATTAGCTAAGCATCTATGCATTTTTATTGAATTGTGTGGCATTTGGAAATTTTCAGAGGCATTTGAGTTTTGCTTGAATTTGGATTCAAATTGGCATTTGAATTCATTTCAAAAATCCTTGACAAATACTTGTTCAAAAGTATAAGAGGGGCCAAAATGACACTCCAAAAATGTCAGAAGAAAATAATGCCAAAAGTTTGAATTCAAATTTGGATTTATATGGAATTTTAAAAAATGGTTTTTATAAAGTTTTTTTCACCTCTGAAAAATAGTTCACCTTTTAGAGTTAGTTTTTCTGACTATTTTGATATATATATATATATGTCCTATATAAAGTTATATTTTATTTTCTCTCTATTTATTTTTCCCTCTGTAGAAATTAAAAAAAACAGGCGCCAGCCAGGCCAGCCAGCGCCGAGCCGCAACCCACCATGACCGCAAGGACCTGCCCTAGCGCGGTAGCGCCCGAACGCCTCCCGATCGGCCGCCCGATCGCCCCTCTCTCCATTCTCTCACTGACCATGGGGCCTGCCCTCATCCCTTTCCCCTCGCGCACGCCACGCGAAACCGGAGCACGTCCAGAGCACCGCCGTGGTTCCGATCTTCGCGGGATCGCGCTCCGCTTCGCCCCCTCGTCCATGAAGATACCCTATATAAAGCCCTCGGTCTCCTCTCTCGCACCTCGTAAAACCCTACTCCAAAACCCACCACAGCCCTCACCACATCCTAGCCGATCTCACCGCCTGCCGCCTCCGTTCGTTGCCACTGCCATCAACAGTGAGTGACCTCCTGCCCTCAAACCTTTCCAGACGACCCCCTCAACCCTACGCCACCTTTTGACATGGTCTTGCCCCCTATTTTGTTCCACAGCGACGCCCCGACACCCCGAGCTCCTGCCGGAGCACCGAAGCCGCCTCGAGCCTCCTACTCGTTCCTATCGCCACCGACCTCCGTCTTCACCACCACCGTGACGCCCTCGCTTCGCCGCATCCGCCCGACGTCTGCGCCGCTGCCCCGGACCACCAGAGCACCCCGCCATTGAGCCGCCATCGTCGTCGCCTCTGTCGCTCTAAGCTCTCACCTTCCCTCGCCATCCGATCTGCAAACTAAGGCTTAGATTAGAAGTAACAAAGGGTTAGGTTTGTTTGTATTGTTGGCGAACGTAGTAATTTCAAAAAATTTCCTGCGCACACGCAAGATCATGGTGATGCATAGCAACAAGAGGGGAGAGTGTGATCTACGTACCCTCGTAGACCGACAGCGGAAGCGTTATGACAACGCGGTTGATGTAGTTGTACGTCTTCATGGCCCGACCGATCAAGCACCGAAACTACGGCACCTCCGAGTTTTAGCACACGTTCAGCTCGATGACGATCCCCGGACTCCGATCCAGCAAGTGTCGGGGAAGAGTTCCGTCGGCACGACGGCGTGGTGACGATCTTGATGTTCTACCGTCGCAGGGCTTCGCCTAAGCACCGCTACAATATTATTGAGGATTATGGTGGAAGGGGGCACCGCACACGGCTAAGAATATGATCACATGGATCAACTTGTGTTTCTAGGGGTGCCCCCTGCCCCCGTATATAAAGGAGCAAGGGGAGGAGGCCGGCCGGCCCCTATGGCGCGCCAAGGAGGAGTCCTCCTCCTAGTAGGAGTAGGACTCCTACTAGGAGGGGGAAAGAAGTGGGGAGGGAGAAGGAAAGGGGGGTGCCGCCCCCCCTCTCCTAGTCCAATTCGGACCAGGGGGGAGGAGGCGCGCGGCCCACCTTTAGCTGCCCCTCTCTCTCTCCACTAAGGCCCATATGGCCCATTACTTCTCCTGGGGGGTTCCGGTAACCCTCCGGCTCTCCGGTTTTCTCTGAAATCATCCGGAACACTTCCGATGTCCGAATATAGCCGTCCAATATATCAATCTTTATGTCTCGACCATTTCGAGACTCCTCGTCATGTCCGTGATCACATCCGGGACTCCGAACTAACTTCGGTACATCAAAACTCATAAACTCATAATATAACTGTCATCGAAACCTTAAGCGTGCGGACCCTACGGGTTCGAGAACAATGTAGACATGACCGAGACACGTCTCCGGTCAATAACCAATAGCGGAACCTGGATGCTCATATTGGCTCCTACATATTCTACGAAGATCTTTATCGGTCAGACCGCATAACAACATACATTGTTCCCTTTGTCATCGGTATCTTACTTGCCCGAGATTCGATCGTCGTTATCTCAATACCTAGTTCAATCTCGTTACCGGCAAGTCTCTTTACTCGTTTCATAATACATCATCTTGCAACTAACTCATTAGTTGAAATGCTTGCAAGGCTTATGTGATGTGCATTACCGAGAGGGCCCAGAGATACCTCTCCGACAATCGGAGTCACAAATCCTAATCTCGAAATACGCCAACCCAACATTCACCTTTGGAGACACCTGTAGAGCTCCTTTATAATCACCCAGTTACGTTGTGACGTTTGGTAGCACACAAAGTGTTCCTCCGGTAAACGGGAGTTTCATAATCTCATAGGCATAGGAACATGTATAAGTCATGAAGAAAGCAATAGCAACATACTAAACGATTGGGTGCTAAGCTAATGGAATGGGTCATGTCAATCACATCATTATTCTAATGATGTGATCCCGTTAATCAAATAACAACTCTTTTGTTCATGGTTTAGGAAACATAACCATCTTCGATTAACGAGCTAGTCAAGTAGAGGCATACTAGTGACACTCTGTTTGTTTATGTATTCACACATGTATTATGTTTCCGGTTAATACAATTCTAGAATGAATAATAAACATTTATCATGATATAAGGAAATAAATAATAACTTTATTATTGCCTCTAGGGCATATTTCCTTCAGTCTCCCACTTGCACTAGAGTCAATAATCTAGTTCACATCGCCATGTGATTCAACACTAATAGTTCACATCACTATGTGATTAACACCCATAGTTCACATTGTCATGTGACCTATACCCAAAGGGTTTACTAGAGTCAGTAATCTAGTTCACATTGTTTATGTGATTAACACCCAAAGAGTACTAAGGTGTGATCATGTTTTGCTTGTGAGATAATTTTAGTCAACGGGTCTGTCACATACAGATCCGTAAGTATTTTGCGAATTCTATTTCTACAACGCTCTGCATGGAGCTACTCTAGCTAATTGCTCCCACTTTCAATATGTATCTAGATCGAGACTTAGAGTCATCCAGATCTATGTCAAAACTTGCATCGACGTAACTTTTTACGACGAACCTTTTTGTCACCTCCATAATTGAGAAATATTTCCTTATTCCACTAAGGATAATTTTGACCGCTGTCCAGTGATCTACTCTTAGATCACTATTGTACTCCCTTGCTTAACACAGTGTCGGGTATACAATAGATCTGGTACACAGCATGGCATACTTTATAGAACCTATGGCTGAGGCATAGGGAATGACTTTCATTCTCTTTCTATCTTTTGCCGTGGTCGGGCTTTGAGTTTTACTCAATTTCACACCTTGTAACACAGCGAAGAACTCTTTCTTTGACCGTTCCAATTTTTGAACTACTTCAAAATATTATCAAGGTATGTACTCATTTAAAAAAAACTTATCAAGCGTCTTGATCTATCTCTATAGATCTTGATGCTTAATATGTAAGCAGCTTCACCAAGGTCTTTCTTTGAAAAATTTCTTTCAAAACACTCCTTTATGCTTTGCAGAATAATTCTACATTATTTCTGATCAACAATATGTCATTCACATATACTTATCAGAAATGTTGTAGTGCTCCCACTCACTTTCTTGTAAATACAGGCTTCACCGCAAGTCTGTATAAAACTATATGCTTTGATCATCTCATCAAAGTGCATATTCCAACTCTGAGATGCTTGCACCAGTCCATAGATGGATCGCTGGAGCTTACACATTTTGTTAGCACCTTTAGGATTGACAAAACCTTCTGGTTGCATCATATACAACTCTTCTTTAATAAATCCATTAAGGAATGCAGTTTTGTTTATCCATTTGCCGGATTTCATAAAATGCGGCAATTGCTAACATGATTCGGACAGACTTAAGCATAGATACGAGTGAGAAACTCTCATTGTAGTCAACACCTTGAACTTGTCGAAAACCTTTTTGCGACAATTCTAGCTTTGTAGATAGTAACAGTACTATCAGCGTCCTTCTTCCTCTTGAAGATCCAGTTAATCTCAATGGCTCGCCGATCATTGGGAAAGTCAATCAAAGTCCATACTTTGTTCTCATACATGGATCTCATCTCAGATTTCATGGCTTCAAGCCATTTTGCGGAATCTGGGCTCACCATCGCTTCTTCATAGTTCGTAGGTTCATCATGATCTAGTAGCATGACTTCCAGAACAGGATTACCGTACCACTCTGGTGCGGATCTTACTCTGGTTGATCTACGAGGTTCAGTAGTATCTTGTCCTGAAGTTTCATGATCATTACCATTAGCTTCCTCACTAATTGGTGTAGGTGTCACAGAAACTGGTTTCTGTGATGTACTACTTTCCAATAAGGGAGCAGGTACAGTTACCTCGTCAAGTTCTACTTTCCTCCCACTCACTTCTTTCGAGAGAAACTCCTTCTCTAGAAAGTTTCCGAATTTAGCAACAAAAGTCTTGCCTTCGGATCTGTGATAGAAGGTGTATCCAATAGTTTCCTTTGGATATCCTATGAAGACACATTTCTCCGATTTGGGTTCGAGCTTATCAGGTTGAAGCTTTTTCACATAAGCATCGCAGCCCCAAACTTTCAGAAACGACAACTTCGGTTTCTTGCCAAACCACAGTTCATAAGGCGTCGTCTCAACGGATTTTGATGGTGCCCTATTTAATGTGAATGCAGCTGTCTCTAATGCATAACCCCAAAACGATAGTGGTAGATCGGTAAGAGACATCATAGATCGCACCATATCTAATAAAGTACGGTTATGACGTTCGGACACACCATTACATTGTGGTGTTCCAGGTGGCGTGAGTAGTGAAACTATTTCACATTGTTTTTAACTGAAGGCCAAACTCGTAACTCAAATACTCTTCTCTACGATCAGATCGTAGAAATTTTATTTTCTTGTTACGATGATTTTCCACTTCACTCTGAAATTCTTTGAACTATTCAAATGTTTCAGACTTGTGTTTCATCAAGTAGATATACCCATATCTGCTCAAATCATCTTTGAAGGTCAGAAAATAATGATACCCGCCGCGAGCCTCAACACTCATCGGATCACATACATCAGTATGTATTATTTCCAATAAGTCAGTTGCTCGCTCCATTGTTCCGGAGAACGGAGTCTTAGTCATCTTGCCCATAAGGCATGGTTCGCAAGCATCAAGTGATTCATAATCAAGTGATTCCAAAAGCCCATTAGCATGTAGTTTCTTCATGCGCTTTACACCAATATGACCTAAACGGTAGTGCCACAAATAAGTTGCACTATCATTATTAACTTTGCATCTTTTGGTTTCAATATTATGATTATGTGTATCACTACGATCGAGATCCAATGAACTATTTTCATTGGGTGTGTAACCATATAAGGTTTTATTCATGTTAAGAGAACAACAATTTATTCTCTTACTTAAATGAATAACCATATCACAATAAACATGATCAAATCATATTCATGCTCAACGCAAACACCAAATAACACTTATTTAGGTTCAACACTAATCCCGAAAGTATAGGGAGTGTG
The DNA here is from genome assembly GCF_003073215.2 of Triticum urartu. Taxonomy (NCBI): domain Eukaryota; kingdom Viridiplantae; phylum Streptophyta; class Magnoliopsida; order Poales; family Poaceae; genus Triticum; species Triticum urartu. Next base: position 267,217,172 of record NC_053024.1, on the reverse strand, counting down.
CGATGATGATCGTATCAATCTTGGAACTACTTCCAACACACATCGTCACTTCACCCTTAACTAGTATTTGTTCATTCTGCAACTCCCGTTTTGAGTTACTACTCTTAGCAACTGAACCGGTATCAAATACCGAGGGGTTGCTATGAACACTAGTAAAATACACATCAATAATCTGTATATCAGATATACCTTGTTCACTTTGCCATCCTTCTTATCCGCCAAATACTTGGGGTAGTTCCGCTTCCGGTGACCAGTTCCTTTGCAGTAGAAGCACTTAGTATCAGGCTTAGGTCCAGACTTGGGCTTCTTCACTTGAGCAGCAACTCGCTTGCCGTTCTTCTTGAAGTTCCCTTTCTTCCCTTTGCCCTTTTCTTGAAACTAGTGATCTTGTCAACCATCAACACTTGATGTTTTTCTTGATTTCTACCTTCGTCGATTTCAGCATTACGAAGAGCTTGGGAATCGTTTCCGTTATCCCTTGCACATCATAGTTCATCACGAAGTTCTACTAACTTGGTGATGGTGACTAGAGAATTCTGTCAATCACTATTTTATCTGGAAGATTAACTCCCACTTGATTCAAGTGATTGTAGTACCCAGACAATCTGAGCACATGCTCACTAGTTGAGCGATTCTCCTCCATCTTTTAGCTATAGAACTTGTTGGAGACTTCATATCTCTCAACTCGGGTATTTGTTTGAAATATTAACTTCAACTCTTGGAACATCTCATATGGTCCATGACGTTCAAAACGTCTTTGAAGTCCCGATTCTAAGCTGTTAAGCATGGTGCACTAAACTATCAAGTAGTCATCATATTGAGCTAGCCAAACGTTCATAATGTCTGCATCTGCTCCTGCAATAGGTCTGTCACCTAGCGGTGCATCAAGGACATAATTCTTCTGTACAGCAATGAGGATAAACCTCAGATCATGGATCCAATCTGCATCATTGCTACTAACATCTTTCAACACAATTTTCTCTAGGAACATATCAAAATAAACACAGGGAAGCAACAACGCGAGCTATTGATCTACAACATGATTTGCAAAATACTACCAGGACTAAGTTCATGATAAATTTAAGTTCAATTGATCATATTACTTAAGAACTCCCACTTAGATAGACATCTCTCTAATCCTCTAAGTGATCACGTGATCCAAATCAACTAAACCATGTCCGATCATCACGTGAGATAGAGCAGTTTCATTGGTGAACATCACTATGTTGATCATAACTACTATATGATTCACGCTCGACCTTTCGGTCTCCGTGTTCCGAGGCCATATCTGTATATGCTTGGCTCGTCAAGTATAACCTGAGTATTCCGTGTGTGCAACTGTTTTGCACCCGTTGTATTTGAACGTAGAGCCTATCACACCGGATCATCACATGGTGTCTCAGCACGAAGAACTTTCGCAATGGTGCATACTCAGGGAGAACACTTCTTGATAATTAGTGAGAGATCATCTAAAAATGCTACCGTCAAACTAAGCAAAATAAGATGTATAACAGATAAACATCATATGCAATCAAAATATGTGACATGATATGGCCATCATCATCTTGCGCCTTTGATTTCCATCTCCAAAGTACTGTCATGATCTCTATCGTCACCGGCATGACACCATGATCTCCATCATCTTGATCTATATCAATGTGTCGTCACGTGGTCGTCTCGCCAACAATTGCTCTTGCAACTATTGCTATCGCATAGCGATAAAGTAAAGCAATTATTTGGCGCTTGCATCTTATGCAATAGAGAGACAACCATAAGGATTTTGCCAGTTGCTGATAACTTCAACAAAACATGATCATCTCATACAACAACTTATATGTCATCATGTCTTGACCATATCACAACATGCCCTGCAAAAACAAGTTAGACGTCCTCTACTATGTTGTTGCAAGTTTTACGTGGCTGCTACGGGCTTAAGCAAGAACCAATCTTACCTACGCATCAAAAACCACAACGATAGTTTGTCAAGTTGGTGCTGTTTTAACCTTCACAAGGACCGGGCGTAGCCACACTCGGTTCAGCTAAAGTTGGAGAAACTGACACCCGCCAGCCACCTGTGTGCAAAGCACGTCGGTAGAACCAGTCTCGCGTAAGTGTACGCGTAATGTCGGTCTGGGCCACTTCATCCAACAATACCGCCGAACCAAAGTATGACATGCTGGTAAGCAGTATGACTTATATCGCCCACAACTCACTTGTGTTCTACTCGTGCACAACATCAACACATAAAACCTGGCTCTGATGCCACTGTTGGGGAACATAGTAATTTCAAAAAAATTCCTACGCACACGCAAGATCATGGTGATGCATAGCAACGAGAGGGGAGAGTGTGATCTACGTACCCTCGTAGACCGACAGCGGAAGCGTTATGACAACGCGGTTGATGTAGTCGTACGTCTTCACGGCCCGACCGATCAAGCACCGAAACTACGGCACCTCCGAGTTTTAGCACACGTTCAGCTCGATGACGATCCCCGGACTCCGATCCAGCAAAGTGTCGGGGAAGAGTTCCGTCAGCACGATGGCGTGGTGACGATCTTGATGTTCTATCGTCGGAGGGCTTCGCCTAAGCACCGCTACAATATTATCGAGGATTATGGTGGAAGGGGGCACCGCACACGGCTAAGAATATGATCACGTGGATCAACTTGTGTGTCTAGGGGTGCCCCCTGCCCCCGTATATAAAGGAGCAAGGGGAGGAGGCCGGCCGGCCCCTATGGCGCGCCAAGGAGGAGTCCTCTTCCTAGTAGGAGTAGGACTCCTACTAGGAGGGGGAAAGAAGTGGGGAGGGAGAAGGAAAGGGGGGCGCCGCCCCCCTCTCCTAGTCCAATTCGGACCAGGGGGGAGGAGGTGCGCGGCCCACCTTTGGCTGCCCCTCTCTCTCTCCACTAAGGCCCATATGGCCCATTACTTCTCCCGGGGGGGTTCCGGTAACCCTCCGGCTCTCCGGTTTTCTCCAAAATCATCCGGAACACTTCCGGTGTCCGAATATAGCCGTCCAATATATCAATCTTTATGTCTCGACCATTTCGAGACTCCTCGTCATGTACGTGATCACATCCGGGACTCCGAACTAACTTCGGTACATCAAAACTCATAAACTCATAATGTAACTGTCATCGAAACCTTAAGCGTGCGGACCCTACGGGTTCGAGAACAATGTAGACATGACCGAGACACGTCTCCGGTCAATAACCAATAGCGAACCTGGATGCTCATATTGGCTCCTACATAGTCTATGAAGATCTTTATAGGTCAGACCGCATAACAACATACGTTGTTCCCTTTGTCATTGGTATGTTACTTGCCCGAGATTCGATCGTCGGTATCTCAGTACCTAGTTCAATCTCGTTACCGGCAAGTCTCTTTACTCGTTTCGTAATACATCATCTTGCAACTAAATCATTAGTTGAAATGCTTGCAAGGCTTATGTGATGTGCATTACCGAGAGGGCCCAGAGATACCTCTCCGACAATCGGAGTGACAAATCCTAATCTCGAAATACGCCAACCCAACATTCACCTTTGGAGACACCTGTAGAGCTCCTTTATAATCACCCAGTTACGTTGTGACGTTTGGTAGCACACAAAGTGTTCCTCCGGTAAACGGGAGTTGCATAATCTCATAGTCATAGGAACATGTATAAGTCATGAAGAAAGCAATAGCAACATACTAAACGATCAGGTGCTAAGATAATGGAATGGGTCATGTCAATCACATCATTCTTATAATGATGTGATCCCGTTAATCAAATAACAACTCTTTTGTTCATGGTTTAGGAAACATAACCATCTTCGATTAACGAGCTAGTCAAGTAGAGGCATACTAGTGACACTCTGTTTGTCTATGTATTCATGCATGTATTATGTTTCCGGTTAATACAATTCTAGCACGAATAATAAACATTTATCATGATATAAGGAAATAAATAATAACTTTATTATTGCCTCTAGGGCATATTTCCTTCATGTATTAGATCAGTTTTTGTTCGTTTTATTTTCGGCTTATTTCCAGTTTTGTTAAGGTTTATTTTGTTTAGATCGAATCGGTCAGTTTAGTTATTAGCTGCGCAGGTTTCTATTAATTTCTGCCTGAGCGCTGCTTAGCTACAGACCGCACCCCTCCTGGGCCCAGTAGCATCGTCTGTTTTTTAGTTCTTTTTTCCGTTTCTGTTTTTAAAATAGAAAAGTTCCAATCTTGAAAAAGTTATATCTCTTAGGTTATTTAGAGTTTTTGATTGATTATTATTTTCCTAGTTTGCAAATTTCCTAAAGTTTCTGTATAAAATAGTTTTGGCCATGTTTTACTTGTTAAAAATTGTCTTGTATGAGTTTTAGTCAGATTAGTATTTCTGCTATAAAATGAGCTAGAATTAATATTTTAGACGATTATTTCTGCCATTGCTTTGTTTTGACCTTGATTAGCAGTAGGATTAATTTGGGTATTTATAGATTTTATTAAAATTAGTTTTACATGAAAACAACTCTGTTTTACTTTATGTCACTTTGTTTCTGTTTTCTGTGTTTTAATTACTTTAAAAAATTATTTCCACCTCTGTTTTATTTTATTTCGGATTTGTTTCTGTAGTTTTAGATGGTAACTTTTATTTACAGAAAAAGAAAATGTTTTATTTTATTTTTCTTGCTAGTTGTTGGCTTGGAGTTCAATTGGTTTTCTTTGGTTTTGGTTGATTGTCTATGTGTGAACTATGATAGCTTGTTGTTATGTTACTATGTTGGTATAGTTGTATGCTTATATATGTATTTATTGTTTGCTTTGAATAGAATTTCCGAAGTGCGAAGCTTGCTATCACGAGTCACTAGCGCTCGAAGACCGTCATCCAGGCAAGTCTTAATCATGAAATTATTTACCTATGTTTTTATTGCGTTAGTAGTATTTCCTCCCCACCATGCATGCAGTAGGAGAAATTGAATAAGTCTTGAGTAGTATCATGTGGTAGGTTGATCCAAAATCTCTTTGTTACCATTGCCCAAGACAATGTAGTTTATTTTGCTATGCTCGTAGACGGGGTTGGTTGAGCGGTTCATAAGGGAGATGTGAGAGTCAATATGATGACAACCCCATGATTTGAAGCTCAAGATGGACTTCAAATTCACTACTGGGTGGAGGACGGTTGATGGGCACCCTGGAGCAACCAGCGGATGGCCGGGTGCATGGAGAAGCGCCATGCCATCTTGCGAAAAGCTTCACCTAGCCATGAAGAGACAGATGGATACCCCTTGACCGGAAGCTTACCTGTGCAGCCGCAAGCCATTATGGGCTCTAGCTTGGTTGATCCTAGGCGTGACTTTGGCTGGACAGTGCTACGAGATGTAGAAGAACGGTAGGATTGGATGGGCACCAACAATGGCCCATAGGAACTCTATGGAAGACCCTATTTCATTCGTCCCATCTTCAAACATCAGGCAGTGCGAGGACATAAAGGAGGGAACGATTCTTGTGGGTAGAGTGCACAAGACTCTGCAGAGTAGAAACCTAATCGATTAGCCGTGTACCCGGTTACAGAAACTGAGCCTCTGGAATTGGAGTATTTCCGAAATCTCAGCACCGAACATAATTAATTAATTGATCGGTTATTAATGATTTCGGGTATGAGACACTTGTTGGCAGAACCATCTCAATAACAACCAACATTTCGGGTATGAGACACTGGTTGACAGAACCATCTCAATAACAACCAACATTACTTTAAAAAATTATTTCCACCTCTGTTGTATTTTATTTCAGATTTGTTTCTGTAGTTTTAGACGGTAACTTTTATTTACAGAAAAAAGAAATTTTTTTATTTTATTTTCTTGCTAGTTGTTGGCTTGGAGTTCAATTGGTTTTCTTTGGTTTTGGTTGATTGTCTATGTGTGAAGTATGATAGCTTGTTGTTATGTTACTATGTTGGTATAGTTGTATGCTTATATATGTATTTATTGTTTACTTTGAATAGAATTTCTGGAGTGCGAAGCTTGCTATCACGAGTCACTAGCGCTCGAAGACCGTCATCCAGGCAAGTCTTAATCTTGAAATTATTTACCTATGTTTTTATTGCGTTAGTAGTATTTCCTCCCCACCATGCATGCAGTAGGAGAAATTGAATAAGTCTTGAGTAGTATCATGTGGTAGGTTGATCCAAAATCTCTTTGTTACCATTGCCCAAGACAATGTAGTTTATTTTGCTATGCTCGTAGATAGGGTTGGTTGAGCGGTTCATAAGGGAGATGTGAGAGTCAATATGATGACAACCCCATGATTTGAAGCTCAAGATGGACTTCAAATTCACTAGTGGGTGGAGGACGGTTGATGGGCACCCTGGAGCAACCAGCGGATGGTTAGGATGCATGGAGAAGCGCCATGACATCTTGCGAAAAGCTTCACCCAGCCACAAAGAGACGGATGGATACCCCTTGACCGGAAGCTTACCTGTGCAGCCGCAAGACATTATGGGCTCTAGCTTGGTCGACCCTAGGTGTGACTTTGGCCGGAGGATGCTACGAGATGTAGAAGAACGGTAGGATTTGATGGGCACCTGCAGTGGCCTAGAGGAACTCTACAGAAGACCCTGTTTCGTTCCTCCCATCTTCAAACACCAGGCAGTGCGAGGACATAAAGGAGGGAACGATTCTTGCGGATAAAGTGCACAAGACTCTGCAGAGTAGAAACCTAATCGATTAGCCGTGTCCCCGGTTATGGACAACCGAACCTCTGGGATTGGAGTATTTCGGAAATCTCAACACCAAACATAATTAATTAATTGATGGGTTATTAACGATTTCGGGTATGAGACACTGGTTGGCGGAACCATCTCAATAAGAATCAACATTTTGTAGTAATTGCAAGCAAGTCCTTTCTGTTGTAGAAAAAATGGCTTTTCACAAAAACTCAAACTTAGAGCCCCACAGCCAAATTGCATATAATGTTAGCATTATTATTTTTGTTCTCTCTATGACTTGCCGGCATATTGAAAATGCTGACCTACATGGCTGTACCGTCTCATGTTGCAGAGGAGTTTTCCGACCAGGAGTGAGGCTATGATCTATGCTCGATGATTGCCCTATGGAGTCAGATGGAGTCACTTATCGTCTACGCTTTCCCAGCATTTGAGTTGGCCTTCGGCCAAAGTTATTCAATTGTAATAAAGACTGGATATGATAATCGTGTAATAAATCAGGTGCGATTGAACTTTGAATTTTTCATCAATGTACTATGTGTGCCAGCATGATCTTGGTATGGTACTAATACACAAAGACTTGACCGACTTCGGGTCGGGTCGCTACAATTCTACTCTTGGCTGCGGGAATCTCTCTGACCAATCTTTTACCAAACTTGGACCTCTCTTGCACTTTTGCATTAACGCCGTCCAGTCCCATCAGCCCCGGCCCCAAGACACCATTCGCCCCTCCACCGAAAACGCCTCCTCCACTGTCGAGCACACCCCTTCCGTCGTGCAGACCTCCTTCAAGCCCGCCTCCCGTGGCTAACTTTCACCTCAACCCGATGCAGTATGTGTCGGCGGGCCATCACATCGTTGATGGAGGTGAAACTCATCTACCCAGGACTTTGGTGACGCTACATACCCCAATTGTGCATCACCGCGAGGGGTTCATGCTTGGTGAGGTAATGCCCATCCCACCGCCTGATCATATTGGAGCTGCTAGGGAGGAGGTTGTTTAGTGGCTTCAATCCCAAGGAGTTTTGGAGCGGTCAGCTCAGCCATGGATCCGTACTGTAGGGACTTTTGAGCTTAGAGATGCAGCAATTCGTTTTGGGCTTTTCAACTCCCGCCTCAAGCTTTATGCAATGATCGCTTTGTCCATTTTATGAAACATGACGAGGGAGAAAGTTTCAGTGGGGCTTAGGGTTTTCGTCAGGGTTCGCTCATGTTCCTTGCACCCCCCTAGATCTTCGTAATACTGAAAGTATTAGGGTGGCGTTTAATACTTTTGGTAAGTTTCATCATTGGAACAACGAGGATCCTTATCTTGTCAGAACTTTGGTGTTTGCATCTTTTCCCGAGGATATCCTGGTGTCGCGTGATGTGTTTTTTATGGAGTATGCATCTTGGGTGGGGGAGCTAGGGTGTCTTGGACAGCTCTCTTTACATTCTCGGAGTCAATTTTGCTAAGTAAATGCCACAAGATGAGGACTGGTTGCCCATCAATGGCAATCGTCATCCATTGCCTGGGGTGCCTTTTCTTGAGGTGCCACCTTTTATTCTGCCTCCATATCCAGCATTGGGGTGGAATGATGTTCCTGCACCCCCAGAGCAACCAGCACCTGCTGAAGATGGAGATGATAACTGGGGAAATTGGGATGAAGATGAAGAGCAGCTAGTGTTGCAAGACCAAGAGTCAATGATTTTGGATGTATCTGATCACCCTAGTTCAGAGGCACAACAATCTCAACCAATACATGTCATTGTTGCTGATAAGGAGCAGCCAGATGAACCAGCTATGGACATGGTGGATTTTCATGATGAAGAGGAGATCAATAACTGGGCCATTGTTGTTTATCAGCCACCAGTGATCTATCAGCCACCTATTTTGGAAGTTCGGTCTGTTCGTGTGCCATTTGGGCCACCACTGCCTCAAGAGATGATTTGGAGATCTTTTGAGAACCTCCTACAAGCTCCATTAGTGTTTGAAGTCCCAAAACCTCTGTTTTTGAAACCTACATCTCTTGTTATTCTACCAAAGAGAAATTGGGATTTGGCATTTAGGCAGGATGGCCTTCCATTGCTTGCTTGGAAAGAGTAAGAGGCTGTGAGGCTAGTTGCTAGGGCTCTTTTCTTGGAGGACTTGCAGCAACAAGCATCACCAAAACCTAATCCTTCCCCAGCTATGGGTAAGAATGTCAGGAGGCCATGCAAGACTTTGGCGCCAACACCAATTGTTGAACCTTTAGTTAGAAGGTGTACTCGGGGTTCAGTCCAGAGAGATGGTTTCAAGCGCATATTCCATGAATTGGCTCCTCAGCCCAAGAGAAAGAAGCCCAAGGCCAAGCCTTTCATTGTTGAGATGCCTGACGACCTAGCACATTAAGATATCCCTCCTGCAACTCCTATCAGTCGTCTTCAAGAAATTGGGCATGAACTGGGCATCGAAGACAACCTCCTAACGTTGGAAGCACTTATGGTGGATCCACTACATGCTGGCAACACTACTTCTAATGATTAGTGTGTTTTATTTCTTGTGGATCTGGCAAAGCCCTGAATTTGCTACTTATCTAGCCTGGTTATTCCTACTATTTTGTGGGAAGCTTTTATGTAATAATTGTATGGCAGACTCATGTGGGATTTATGTGCATGTGGCACAGTGTGTCATGTGGATCATTGCTCTTATTTTAATATGTTATAATGAGTAATTCTTGTAGAATCTGGAATGTTTTGTGATGGAATGTCAGAGGAGTAATTCTTGTAGAAACTAGAATGTTTTGTGATGGAATGTCAGAGGTTTGAATGCTGAGACTAGGCAAAGGGAAGTTAGACAGAAAATGGAGGAGAGCCAGTGTGCTATTGCATGTTTTCAAGAAACAAAATGCACCTCTTTTGATTTGAGGACAATTAGAAATTTCTGCCCTAAGATATTTGATTGCTTTGCTTTCTCCCCTCATTGGGTGCTTCTGGAGGTATTCTTGTTGTATGGAATTCATCTATCTTTGTAGGGACTCTGTTGGAAGTCCATCAGTTTGCTGTGGTGATTGAATTTGTCTCTAGGAAAAATAATGAGCACAAGACTTTGGTTTCTTTCTATGGACCTTGTCAGGGGTAAGCAAGAGACATGTTTGTGAGTTGGCACTATAACTTGTCGATCCCATTGGGACAACATTGGCTTCTGATAGGGGACTTTAATTTTATTAGGTCCACTGATAATAGAAATCTGCCTGGGGGTGATTTAAATGATATTTTTATCTTTAATGAGATTATTGGGCACCTAGGTTTATGGGAATTGCCTCTCAAAGGAAGATCTTTTACCTGGTCAAACATGCAGGATAACCCCCTTTTGGAACAGCTAGATTGGTTTTTTTACTTCTGTTGATTGGATATCTTATTACCCTATGACTAAAGTGATTCCTCTAGCAGGGACTACATCTGATCATGTTCCATGTGTGGTCACAATCAAAACATCTATTCCAAAATCAAATCTTTTTAGGTTTGAAAACTATTGGCTACAACTAGAGGGATTTATGGACTATGTAGAGCATTCATGGCAGAAACCTTGAAGGAAGGGCCATATAACTACTAGAATTGCAGATAAGCTAAAAGCTATGAGGATGAGCCTCAAGAGGTGGCAGATGAATGTTTCAAAACTTACAGATCTAATTGCAAAATGCAACCAAGTAATACTTCTTTTGGATGAGCTGGAGGAACTTATGCCTCTTTTGGACCTGAGTTTAATTTCAGGAAGGTGGTTAAATATCATGTGGAAAAATTTCTTCGCCTCCAATTTCTATATTGGAAGAAGAGATGTACTATTAGGTACATAAAAGTAGGTGGGGGAAAAACAAAGTTCTTTCATGCAATGGCCACTGAGAGACACATGAGAAATTAAATTCCAAGCTTGAGATTACCTGATGGCACAGTGGTCACTGAACACTCTCAGATGGAGGGAGTGATTTGGAATTATTTTTAAAATAGAATGGGTTTCTCAAGAGGAATTTTGATGGGCTTTGATTTATTTGTCAACCAAGCCTTTCGAGAAGGAAGAAATGGATAACATTGTGAAACACATGCCAATTGAGAAAGCTCTTGGGCCTGATGGATTCAATGGCCTATTATTTAATAAATGTTGGCATATCATTTCTAAATATTTAATGAGTTAGCCCAAGCTTTTTATGATGGTACTGCTGCTCTGGAAAACGTCAATGGGTCATACATTACTCTAGTACCTAAAAAGTTGTCACCAGAGGAAGTTGGGGACTACAGACCTATTTCTTTGACTGGGATGGGCTTGAGGTTTCTCTCAGAAATGGAAACTAATAGATTCCATGCAATGTATTCATAAGAATCAATATGGCTTTATAAAGAGCAGAACAATTCAGGACTGCATTGGTTGGACCTTTGAGTACCAACATCCAGTGGCGGCTTTGCAATCGGGTATTCATGTGGACTGCATTGGTTGGACATTTGAGTACCAACATCAGTGGCGGCTCCAGGAATTTGCAATCGGGTATTCATGTGTATTCATTTGCCAAAATCATTGTTGTTTTTTCAAAAAATTGTCACTGTTTGGCCAAAATGAACATTGTTTTGTAAAAATCATGGGTATTCACATGAAGACCCAAGAATACCCCTAGCGCCGCCCTTCCCAACATCAGTGCCATCATCCCAAGAGGCCCATTGTTATTCTTAAGCTTGATTTTTATAAAGCTTTTGACTCTTTGGAGCATGAGGCTGTTGTTCATATTTTGAGGCACAAAGGTTTCAATGAAAAGTGGATTCATTGGATGAAGCAGTTGCTCTCTACTGGCACCTCTTCAATCTTGCTCCATGGAGTACCTGGGAGAAAGTATCTTTGCAAAAAGGGAGTTAGGCAAGGTGACCCAGTATCCCCACTGCTCTTTGTCCTTGTTGTTGATCTACTTCAGACAGTGATTAATGATATGTATAGAAGAGGCATCCTGCAGCTACCTATACCCTGCCAGGATCAGGATTATCCAATTGTTGAATATGCAAATGATACTTTAATCATTTTTCCTACAGATAAAGTTTAGCTCATTGCTCTGAAGGAAATGGTTAAGGTCTTCTCTCAATCAACTGGATTAGATGTGAATTACCATAAATCCTTTACCATCCCAATAAATATTGACCCTAAATCTATGACTGAGCTTGCCATAGCTTTTGGGTGCCAAATTGGGAAAATGCCCTTCACATATTTAGGTCTACCAGTAGGAACTACCAGGCCAAAGATGATTGATTTCATGCCCATGGTGGACTGTATGGAGAGAAGAATGTCTGCCAGTTCCTCTTTTCTCAATCAAGGGGAGAGATTGCAGTTTCGGAACTCTGCCTTGTCTTCTATGCCTATCTTTTTCCTTTGTAGCTTTGCTATTCCTGCTGGTATCTTGAAGCAGCTAGAAAGGATTCAGAGACAGTTCCTTTGGAGGAAACATAGGGATGAGCCTGCTCCATCTCTGGCTGCTTGGGAGCTTATTTGTAGGCCTAAAAATAAGGGGGGGCTTGGTATCCTCAATCTGGGGGTGCAGAACATTGCCCTTCTCCTTAAGCATGCGAACAACTTTATGAATAAGAATGATCTACCATGGGTGTCTTTAATATGGGATTCCTATTATCATGGCAGGGTGCCATAGGCAACAAGTGATTGTGGATCTTTCTGGTGGAGGGATATATGCAAGGTAATGCAAAACTTCAGAGACTATTCATGGGTCCAGGTTAATGAGGGAGACACTGCTCTCTTTTGGTGTGATCATTGGTAAATTGGTGAGGAGGTTACTACTCTGCAGACAAGGTATCCTAGGTTGTTTTCCTATGTTAAGGATCCTTGGACAATAGTCAAAGAGGTTTTTGATACTCAAGATATTTTCGAAAGATTCCACCTCCCACTATCAGAACAGGCTTATGACGAACTAATAACTTTACAATCTCTGATGGAATATCATAGTAGAGTTGCAGGGCTGAAGGATACCTGGTTTTGGTAGGGGTCAACAAAGGATTATAAATTGAAGATGTTTTACTCTCACACTTTTTTATCCGAGTCCTTCAATCCTCTGCTTACTTGGATATGGAAATCTACCTATACTATGAAAATAAAAGTGTTTGCTTGGATGCTCATTATGGATAGATTAAAAACAAAGGATATGGTGGAAAGGAGGCATTGGCATATTGAGGATGGAGTGAATTGTGTGCTCTGCCCTCTGTAGACAAGAGAGACAAGGAACCACCTCTTCTTCAATTGCAATTTCAGTGTGAGGGTGTGGAACTATCTTTAGATTGGTCAAATGGTGGTTCAATGAATGAAGTTCTTCTTCAGGCTAGGCGGAATTTTCATAAGCCATTCTTCACTGAAGTGGTATTCATTGCTTGCTGGAATATTTGGATTATCAGAAATGGCAAAGTGTTTAGGCATGAAAGGGCCAGGTTTAACAAATGGAGAAGTGCCCTCATTCATGATATCTCCCTTATGCAATATAGAATTAAGTCGACATTTAAGGATGATCTTTTGAAATGGATCCCTTTTGTGCCTCCTTGAGGTTCTTCTCTGTAGTTTTTACTTTTTTAGTTCTTTTAATTTAGCCCCCTAGCTACACCTTGTAATCCTTGTATTTTTTCCTTTTTATTAGTAAAGCTTTTGATATGTTGTGGGGGTGTTGCACCACAGTTTCTAGTTAAAAAATGTCGGGCAAGGTCCACGGCGGGGCTCCAGTGCTTCCTGGAGATTGAGAAGATGTCAAAGAGGTGCGCCTAGATAATGGGAATCAAAGAGACAAAGTTTTGTGGGCTGGGGTTGCTGACCAATGTCGGAATCTAAGGCAAATCATCTTGGCTCCGGCGAGATCCAAACAAAGAAGCGTGAGGTAGGGGTGGTTTTTGCGTTGGGTTTGGGGGGGGGGGTCGGACGAGAAGGTAGCTGGGTATTTATAGACGTTCTTGGCCAAGGGGGCATCCTCGGGCTAGGGTTTTGGCGATTGATGTGTTGTGGCCGTCTCCGTGCTGGACTCCCGTATCGTGGAGATTAAGAAGAATGGGCGGGTCCTAGTGCTAGAGAAGAAGAAAAAATGAAGGAGAGAGAGAGATCGGGAGAGGGAGGTGTAGCGGCGGCTCTTGGGAAATCCCCCCCCCCCCGTGCGTGCACTGGCCTGGGCTGGGCCAGCCGGCGTGCCTGGCCTGGCCTGGCAAGCTCATTTATATATATAAAACAGCGAGGAAAAAACATAAACATAATAAAAAAATAGATAGGCATATTATATACTAAAATCTTTAGAATAAAATTTCCTAAAACATGAACATATTTTCAAAGCCAAATAAGATACTTAAAAACATTTTTCTGCAATATCTCCAAAATTAAAGGGAATTTGAATTTCAAATAAACTGCAAATAGTTTCTGTTTTTAAATTTGAATGTCAAACAAAACTTTGTCTCTAATTTTGGAGTGTCATTTTCATCCTCTCAAATTATTTGTTTATTAGAGAATTTTTTGACAATATTCAAACTTAAAATTAAATAGGGATTCAAATGATTTTTTTGGAAAGTCCTTTTATTCCCTCTCATTTGATTTTTTAAGTTTCAAATTCCACTCACCTTCAACCAAACAATCAATCATACAATCATATTTATTTAATTAATATAACATTCCAAAATTTAGAATTTTGGGATGTTACATATAACTTCCATGCAAATATACCCGAACATAACTCATTACGTTGTCTTCCTTGTCCAACTACAACTAATTTTATCAAGTTTGAAAATATTTAATGGGTATTCACAATCATAAAAGATATCCAGTATAATATATTTATATGTGAAAGTTCTCTTCCTTATACTAATCATTCATGAATTGCTTGTATGACTAATATTGTGATTGTCAAGCTTAAATAGATTTTACTTTCTAAACCCAATGTGAAACTACTAATAGGCATGATACAAGCATCTGAAGCACATATAATTCCAAATTTATGATATTCAATTCAATCAACAATGTACTCTTAGGATATAAGGAAAGAATGAGAGTAAATGACAAACTACTCCAAAAAGATATAAGTGAAGATCAAATGTAGTTAAATTATTAAGTAGCTATGTGAGGACTCTCTCTCATTTAATTTTTTCAGATCTTAAGTATTTTTTTTAAACAGCAAACAAAACAAAATAAAACAACATTTCAAGAATAACACATCTCATGCGAAGAAGCAAAAACTTAGACTCAACCGAGACTAACAGATAGTTCTTGATAATGAAAGGTGGGATGCCTACCGGGGCATCTCCAAGATTAAATGCTTGAGACTTCTTGGAATAAATACTTGGGATGCCTTAGGCATCCACAAGCTCGAGCTCTTGTGTCTCCTTAATTCCTATCATATCTCGGTTTCCTTAAATCTTAAGAACTTCATGCACACAAAGCTCAACAAGAACTCGTGAGATAAGTTAGTATAAATCAATGCAAACCATTATCATTCTCTACTGTAATAAATCAATGAATTATTATTAAACATTGCATACTTAATTTCTCTACATATTTAATACTCCTATCCTCAAATAGAATCATTTAACAAGTAAACATATGCAAACAATGCAATCATAACAGACATCTGTCTAAACAGGCCAGCCTGTAAAAGATGAACACAGATCTATTCTTATTTAACTCCAATTTTCTTAAGAAAACTTACCACGCGGTATAACAATTATGATAGCTTATTGTGTTAAAATTTCAAGATTTTATCACATTCTAACTTTTCTGAAGAATTCATACAATAGTAGAAAACTTTCTGTTTTCAAGCAACAACATATAGAATTGCAAAATAAGCATGATAAAGGCTATACTTGACACTTTTATTGAAGTGAAAGATACAAAAAATATTCTAAATAACAATATGAAAACTCAACAAAACAAAATTCCACTCCAAGCAAAACACATATCATGTGACAAATAAAAATATAGCTCCAATTAAGGTTACCAATAATGTTGAAGACGAAAGAGGGGATGCCTTACGAGGCATCCCCAAGCTTGCATGCTTGGATCTTCCTTGAATATTACCTTGGGGGCCTTGTGAATCCCCAAGCTTAGGGACTTGCCCCTCCTTATTCTCCTCATATCGATATCTCACCCAAAAATTGTAAACTTCAATCACACAAAACTTAACGGAACTTCGTGAGACACGTTAGTATGATAAAGAACAAATCATTCACTTTGGTACTGTCAAGACAAGATTCATAATTATTATCACATAATTCCTACTATACACTATCATTTCTATAATTTTTATTGACCAATATAAGCCATAGAAACTAGAAAACAAGAAAACTATGGATTGAAAACAAAAGCTATCAAGATCAGAACAGTCTGTAATGATCTAAACAATGACCATACTTCTGTAAATCCAAAAACTTCTGAAAATTCAGGACAACATAGGAATTTTGTATATTTAACATGCGTAAAAAATTCAGAGTTGTTCTACACTCTCAAAAGTGATTTTAAACAATTCTGTTACAGGGCGCAAAAGTTTCTATTTTTGCACATAATCAAGTCAACTATCATCCACACTATCCCAAAGGCTTTAGTTGGTACTTTATTGAAACAAAAGCTATAAAACATGATTACTACAGTATCTTAATCATGTGAACTCATAAAAACAGTAAGGGTGGATGTTGTGTTGTCTCCCAACAAGCTCTTTTCTTTTATGCCTTTTTAGATAGGCATGTTGATTTCAATGATGCTCAAATAAAAGATAAGAATTCAAATATGAAGATAGCATCATGAATCACATAGCAAAACACATATAAGCCTAACCCACTTCCTATGCATAGCTATTTTGTGAGCAAACAGTTTATGGGAGCATGAATCAACTAGCATAGGAAGGCAAAACAAGTGATACTTCAAAACATTCAACATAAAGAGAGGAAACTTGATGTTATTGAGATATGTTAAAGCATATGTCCTCTCTCATAATAATTTTCAGTAGCATCACAAATGAATCCAACCATATAGATATCACACAAAGCATTCCTTTCATGATCCACAAGCATAGAATTTCTATTGCTCTCCACATAAGAAAATTTTCTCGTTAAGAGTAGTGGGAGAAAACTCAACAAAATAACTATCATGAGATACTTGATTGGCATAATCAATTTGAGCATTAAAATCATGATGACAAATTGCATGATTATCATTATTCTTTATAGCATACATGTCATCACAATAATCATCATAGATAGCAACTTTGTTCTCATAATAGTCAAATGAAACCCCTTCCACTATAGTGGAATCATTACTAAATAAAGTCATGACCTCTCCTAATCCACTTTTATCATTAGTGGGACAATTATTATCTAAAGTTGACACTCTTCCAAACGTACTTTCATAAATATTGCAATCATCATAAATAGGAGGCATGCAATCATCATAACAAATCTACACATCAAAACTTGGGGGACTAAAAATACCATCTTCATAAAACATGGCATCCCCAAGCATATGGCTTGGCGTATCATTAGCATCATGGATATTCAAAGAATTCATACTAGCAACATAGAAATCATGCTTATCATTCAAAGATTTTATGCCAAACATTTTGTTGAATTCTTCTTCTAAGAATTGAGCACAATTTTCCTTTCCATCATTTTCAAGAAACACATTTTAAAGATGAAGCATAAGGGGCAACCTCAATTCCATATTTTTTTGTAGTTTTCTTTTGTAAACTAACAAGTTATAAAACAAGAAACTAAAATATTCAATTTGAAAATCTAAAGATATACCTTCAAGCACTCACCTCCCCGAAAATGATGCCATAAAAGAGCTTCATGTCTACTACATAACTTATTCTTGTAGACTCGTGTTGGGCCTCCAAGCGCAGAGTTTTGTAGGACATCAACAAATTTCACTCAATTGGATGACCTAAGGTTTATCAATCCATGGGAGGTGTAGGATGAAGATGGTCTCTCTCAAACAACCCAACAATCAAATACACCCAATACAATGGTAAATTGTATAGGTGCACTAGTTCAGCGAAGAGATGGTGATATAAGTGTAGTAAGGATATGTTGGAGATATGCCCTAGAGGCAATCATGTATGATGTTATTTCCTATGTGTTTATCAATAAAGATAGTCCTTTGACATTATCAATGATGTGTATCAGCAAGTACGTGACTTGTTTGTGGGACTATGCATTGTGTGATGACTATTTTAGAAGGTCCCTGGTCGAAAGGGATGTGTGGATGCGCAGACGACTAGACGAGCATGTGACATGGTGGATGGCTCGGTCTCACTAGTCGTGAGTCATTGGACGCTAACCAGATAATACGGACTCTGATGGATCTGGTCGGATTCGATGTAGTTGGATCTGAGTCGAGATAAGGTCCGAGTCAGACAGACCCAAATATGAGACGCAGTGATATGTCATATGTGAGTCTCTAGTACAATATATGTTCTATGTCCTAAGACCTGAGTTGGCGCATGTACCCGGGATGGTGATAGAATTGCTTTGGGCCAAGCAAACGCTACTCCGTAATTGGGTACTTACAATGATGGGTTTCGGGCTTGTCCAGACCCATGTTGTGAGACATGGTCGAGCAAGATGGGATTTGCCCCTCCGATTAGGAGAGATATACTCTGGGCCCATCGTGTGATCCGACAGAGATAAGCATGGCCATGCGACAAGGATTATGAGATAATCCATTTTGTGGTCGGCATCACTGGAATGAGAAAGAGGTCGGGCTAGCACAAGGATGATAGACTCGCCTTGAGCCCGACAACATATACCGTGTGGAAAAGGGAACAAAAGTGTGATGTACAGGTTCGCCAAACCAGCTTCATCAGACACTTGGAGTCGACACGCTTTGCTAGAGGCCGCTTCCAACTAGGCGAGCCGGATGTGATCTGACTCGCGACCAAGTGAACAAGAACCTATGGGGTCACACGCTTAAGGGAAGGAACCCGAGAGGCCAGATCTGACTCCACGAGTCAGGTGTGATCCTACTCAGACTCAGATCCAGGCCAAACATACTTTGGGCTTTACGATCCGTGTGAGGCCCAAGTGTTGAGCCCGTGACGGATGCCTATATAAAGTGGAGGTGCGGGACACTCATTTAGTTGATCGCTTCGGTGCTACCACTAGGTCTTTGCATTTGTTGCGAATAGCCACCTCCACTCACTGCCGACTATGTGATCGGACCTAGCACTCCGCCGCACAGTGTTCCTCTTGCACGTGCGGATACCGTTACATGCGGTGCACTTGCGTCGCTCCGACGATCCTGTAAATGGAATCTGACGACCGATTATTTGAGGGAGATCAGACGAGGAGGAGACGGTCCATGCGGATGCGTTGCTCCAACTCTTCTGCCACTGCACGACACTATGCACCTAGTGGTAACGATCTGTGATCCATCTCCCGTAGCATGTTCCTATTTGTTCTGAGCATAGGAAAACTTTAATTTGCAGTCGACGCACCCTACTGTAGAACCCAACAGTGGTATCATAGCCTCTGCTATAGGATTTGGATTCAGATAGGATGCATATTTGATATGTGGAGACGGCAGATGAGATATGTTGTCGTTTATAAAATCGGCTATGTGCACGGTTGATGAGATCAACTGCACATGGGGATCGATGTGGCTATGTTTTCTATCAATCGGTATCGATGAGGTCGTGACACAACCTACCCCTACCGGTCGATATCCGCCATCGGGGTTAATAGTGAAATGTAAATCCGAATTGAATTTGCAATGATCGATGGGACCGCCGTGTGCATAGCGCCTTGTATTTCATACACGATCACTGAAACCGGTAGAATGTGATTATGTGCATAACTTTATTTTGTAGGTTTGATGTGAATGGTATGGCTCATGTGTATGTGATTCATGTGTGTAGATTATACATGGCCTGCGTGTCATGATTTGTCAGCCGGTAGGAGCCAAAGTGTTGTCATTATAATGTATAACTACATGCATGTCGACTTGTGATTCTCTGTAAAATTCATTACTAGTTGTAGTACTTGGAGGACTGAGATCAAGTTTGAGGCTTTGGCGTCCCAACGTGATGAACTAGATGGAGTTCCTATATGGTCATCAGAGTCGGAGCCGACCTAGAAGAACATCCATGAAGGAGCCATCCTGTTTTACAATATATGTTTATTTGTTATTGATATTGCTTCTTGTTTCTATGCATGTTAAAATGGCAGAAAGATCCCTCATTAATATCAAGCAAGTTTGTCATTCCTGATGTTGCACCTTCATATGTCAAGTACGTCTAGTAGTGGGCTCATAAAATTGGGGTGCTACTAGGTGTCCTTGAACTGAAGGGTTCCTCTCAGACACGGATATGCACTGCATCAGGTTAACTTGACAAGGCTATCAAAACAGTTTTGGGCCTTATGGCAAAGAAGGTTGGGCGCCATGGTACAAGATACCTACCCGACTGATAGGAGTCGTATAGAGATACGATTAGAAAGGAGTTGCTTACCAGATAGGTGTGTTGGCTAGCAATGATGCTAAAGCTCACTAGTCGCATGTGCTAGTCGGATCCTGAAGCAATGAGAGTTTGTTGAGGGATGCCGACTTCAGTGGGAGTATTTCTCTTTAGGCTTGAATTACTCTACATAAACACACTGCTTAGTGATTGCATATTTTCTGTTGTAGATCAATGGCACCACCGGCTCAACCCAACTTTGCATTGAAATCAACTCTAGAAAAGGATAAAGTGAATGGAACAAACTTTACCATCGAGTATACAAATTTGAGAATTGTTCTCAAGCATGATAAAAAGGAACATGTTCTAGAGGATCCACGTCCAGAGGAACCTGCCGATAATGCTAATGCCACAACCAGGAATGCTTGCCAGAAACTCATTGATGAATCAAATGCGATCAGCTGCCTCATGCTGGCTTGTATGGAGTCTGATTTGTAGCAGCATTTTGAAGATGTTGGGGCTTTCAATATGATCAAGAGTCTCAAGAGCATGTTTCAGGTGCAGGCTAGGACCGAATGGTTCAATGTCTGGCGATCCTTGATGGATTGCAAGATGAAGTAAGGTGATCCACTGAGCCCGCATGTGATCAAGATGGTCGGATATGTGCAAGCTTTGGACCAGTTAGGCTTCCTGCTCTTGGATGAGCTGGCTACATATGAAGTTCCGGGTTCTATTCCACCTAGCTATGGGATGTTCATCTCGAACTATCATATGCACGACATGGATAAGAAGCTCAGTGAATTGCATGGGATGCTTAAGGTGGCAGAGCAGGATATAAAGAAAGGCACACATCAATGTTGATGTTGCAGAATTCAGGCAACTTCAAGAAAAGTTGGTCCAAGAAGAAGGCTAAGGCAAAGGGCACTCAGATGGTAACCTCCGCCGCCGTGCCAAAGTTAGGACCGGACTCGAAGACCATCTGCTACCATTGCAAGGAAACTGGTCACTGGAAGAGAAACTATACCAAGTGGCTTGTTGAGCATGGCAAGAAGGCCGGAAATGCTTCTTCAGGCAAAGGTACACTTGTAACATATGTTATAGACATTTACCTTGTTGACATAACTAGTAGCCCTTGGGTATTTTATACTAGATCGGTTGTTCATATTTGCAACTCGATGCAGGGGCTGGTAAGAACTAGGCATGTTGCACAAGCGGAGATTGACATCAAGGTCGACAAAAAAGCAAGAGTTGCTATGTTGGACGTCAGCACAATGCAGCTCCAGCTTCCCTCTGGATTTATTTTGGAATTGAATAACTGTTATTGCATTCCTGCACTTAGTCGGAACATTATGTTTGCCTCATGATTGATGAGTCAGGGTTATGAATTCAATTTAAAGGACAATGGTTGTTTGTTTTATTGGAATGGAATGTTCCACGGCTATGCACCCACTGTTGATCGGCTTTTTATATTAAATCCGGAACAGGAACCAGTCTATAACATGAATGTCAAGAAGCATTAGCCTAATGAGATAAATCTGACATACTTCTGGTAGTGCTCGCTTGGACACATTAGTTTGAAAAGCATGAAGAACTCCATGATGATGGACTCCCGACTTTGCCCGACTTCGGGTTGTTCGAGACATGCGAATCATGCTTGCTCAGCAAGAAGACTAAGTCTCCTTTCGCAAAAAGTTGCGAGAGGGCGTCCGAGCTATTGGAACTGATACATAGTGATGTGTGTGGTCTAATGAGGACAATTGCCAGATGAGGCTATCAGTACTTCGTGACTTTTACCGACGACTTGAGTAGATATGGATATATCTATTTGATGAGACACAAGTCAGAAACATTTGAAAAGTTCAAAGAGTTTCAGAATGAGTTTGAGAATCGGCTCGGTAGGACAATGAAGCTTCTATGATCTGATCATGGAGATGAGTACATGAGCTATGAGTTTGATGATCACCTGAAAAGTTGAGGTATAGTACCTCAGCTCACACCTCCAGTTACGCCATAGAGAAACAACGTGTCGAAATGGAGGAATCGTACCTTGTTAGACATGACTCGGTCATTAATGAGAAAATCGGATTTACCCTTGTCATTCTGGGGCTATGCTCTAGAAACTGTAGCTTTCACGCTTAATAGGGTACTATCAAAATTCGTAGATAAGACACCACATGAGATGTGGATCGGAAAGAGTCCCAGTTTGTCTTTTCTAAAGATTTGGGGTTGTGAAGCATTTGTCAAGCGAAAGACAAGCTTACACCCAAGTCGGATAAATGCATATTCATGGGATATCAAGGGAACCCTTGGGATATAGCTTCTACAACCGCGAAGAGAACAAAGTGTTAGTTGCTCGAAATGGTGGTTTCCTTGAGAAAGAGTTTCTCAGTCGGGAGGCCAGTGGGAGGACAGTCCGACTCGAAGAAATTCAAGGACCACTCGGGGATGACTCGGCTGGTGATGATATCACACCGGAGTCGGTCAGGGAACTCGTAGTGGAAGCGGCACCAGAACCACGGAGGTTAGAAAGATTGCGCAGAGTGCATGATGTATTATTGCTAGAAAGCGACGAGCCGACCACTTATGCGGAAGCGATGGTGAGCCCAGATTCCGAGGCATGGCTAGAGGCCATGAGATCCGAGTTAAAGTCCATGGATGAGAATCAAGTCTGGGGCTTGGTTGATCCGCCGCCTGGCGTAACAACCATTGGTTGCAAATGGGTCTTTAAGAAGAAAACCAATGTGGATGGAAATATTGAGATCCACAAAGCTCGGCCTGTCGCTAAAGGTTATGGGCAAGTTCACGGAATTGACTATGATGAGACTTACTAGCCGGTAGCGATGCTGAAGTGGGTGAGGATCATACTAGCTATAGCTGCATATTTAGATTACGAGATATGGCAGATGGATGTCAAAATGGCTTTCCTTCATGGAAATTTAACTGAGGACGTGTATATGATATAGCCCAAGGGTTTTGTCTATCCGACTAGCGCTAGTAAGGTATGCAAGCTCAAGAGATCCATTTATGGGTTAAGGCAAGCATCTCAGAGCTGGAATATTCGTTTTGATGAGGTCGTCACTGGTCTCGGTTTCATCAAAAGCGAAGTGGATGCTTGTTTATACAAGCAGTTAAGTGGGCGCTCAATAGTGTTTTTGATCTTCTGTGTGGATGACATATTGTTGATTGGAAACGATGTTTCAATGCTGAACTCGGTCAGGGAATCATATGGTAAGTTTTCAATGAAGGACCTTTGTGGAGCAGTTTACATTTTAGGCATCAAGATCTATAGAGATAGATCAAGGATGCTGCTCAGCTTAAACCAGAGCACGTACATAGATAAGTGTTGAAGCGGTTCAACATGAGTGAGGTGAAGAAAGAATTATTTGCACTCTCACATGGTATAAGGCTAAGCGAGACTCAGAGTCCTTCGATATCTAATGAGCGAAGTAGGATGAGTAGGATTTCGTATGCCACGTCAGCAATCGGATCCATCATGTATGCCATGATATTTACAAGGCCTGATGTTGATTTTCTAGTAAGCCTAACAAGCAAATACCAGGCTAACCCCAGTGAGAGTCACTGGGCAGCGGTGAATAATATTCTGAAGTACCTGAAAAGGACTAAGGAAATGTTTCTAGTTTATGGAGGTGAGGAAGAGCTCGTCGTAAAGGTTACGCTGATGCTAGTTTTGAAACCGACATAGATGATTGTCGATCATAGTCCGGATTCGTGTATGTCATCAACGGAGGAGGAGTGAGTTGGACGATTTCGAAGCAAGATACGGTGGCCAATTCTACCACAGAAGCTGAATACATTGTGGCTTGTGAAGCTGCAAAGTAGGTGTTTGGATCCAAAACTTTCTAGATGATCTTTGTATTTTCCCAGCCTCGATGAAACCATTGACCTTTATTGTGATAATTCTAGTGCTATCACAGAAGCCAAGGAGCCTAGGAACCACCATAAGACCAAACACATAGATCGGGAAAATATGACTTGATATGAAAGATCATAAAGAGTTGTGATATGGAGTTATGCAAAATTCACATGGAGGCAAATGTTGTAGATCCATTGACTAAGCCACTTCCACAACCCAAGCATGAGGGCCATGTTAGAGCTATGGGCATACGATGTCTATTTGATTGACTGTAGTGCAAGTGGGAGACTGTTGGGGATATGCTCTAGAGGCAGTCATGTATGATGATATTTCCTATGTGTTTATGAATAAAGATAGTCCTTGGACATTATCAATGATGTGTATCAGCAAGTACGTGACTTGTTTGTGGGACTCGCTACTGCAAGATGCTGCTGACGCGACACTACGATTAAAGACCCTTCGAGAAACTGTGTGCGATGCAATAATCGCAAATAGTGTTGTATGAAAACCGTCAGAAATGTGTAAAATGTTTGCGATGACGGATGCATCAAACACGGTTCAGGTTTTAGTTGCATGTGCGATGAAGGGCATATAGTTCAGTTCAATTAACTGTTTGCAATGAGGAGGAACAAAAGAAACAGGCAGCCAGATGAAGGCGTGTGCGATACACAGCATACGGTTCACTCGGATGAACTGTTTGTGATTAGGCAACACAAAAGAAATGGGCAGCCAGATGAAGGTGTGTGCGATATACGACATGCGGTTCACTCGGATGAACTGTTTGCGTTGAGACATGAGAACAGAAACGGTTCAACTTAACAAGATGTGTGTGATACACGGCAAACAGGTCTGTAATCAGAAATTGTGTGAAGACCAATAATAACACAGACGATTGCTGCTAATAAGACGTGTGTGTTGTGCGATGGGATTGCATACGGAACAACATATATATATATATATATATATATATATATATATATATATATATATATATATATGTCTATTCTGATAATATTATCAGAATAGTTATTCTGATAACACTTCCGCACTGCATGCTCAACGCGAGGGCACTGAACTTTCTTTAGCAAGAGCACTGCATTACAGAGACTAGTGAACTTCGTGTCGGAAAGAACTGCGCGTAGTGTTTTTTCGGTACTGTTTTCGCTCTAATTTTTAACCGTTTATCGGAACGAGGCGTGTAATATACCCTTGGAAAGCTACGGATTAGGCGCAACTTCGCCATGTTGAACACTTTTCGAGATTCCCCGCGGTTTAAGAGCAGTTTCAAAAACGGTGCGGCCCACAAAGAGTGGCAGCGAGCATTTTTTCGCTTTTTTCTAAACCGCTTGTCGGAATGAGGCAAATGATACACCGTTGGATAGATATTGTCGAGGCGCATCTTTTTCATAACTATCGTTTTCTCTAATTCGTTACGGTTTAAGAGCAGTTTCAAATTTACTAAATCACAGAATTCTGTTTTTTTTTAATTTTGCAATTTTCGGTACTGTTTTCGCTCTAATTTTTGAACCATTTTGTTGAAACGAGGCATGTAATACGTCGTTGGAAAGCTATGGACAAGGCACAAATTTCATATGTAGAAATGGTTTTGAGATTCCTTATAGTTTTAAGTTAATTTGGAAAATCGTGCGGCGGACGGCGAGAGGCAGCGGTCGTTTTTCCTGAAATTTTTACAAACCGATTGTCGAAACGATTCAAATGATATGCCATTGGAAAGATATCGACGAGACGCAACTTTTTCATGTAGAACACTCTCTAATTCCTTACGGTTTAGGAGCAGTTTTAAATTTACCCAAATGCGGATACTCTGTTTTTCGCAACACCCAAATCGACGTGGGTACTTCATCTGACTCAAAACCGCACTACATCGGACGAAAAACCACACTGCATCAGACGTGTTAGAGAACTGCATGGTTTATTTTATTCAAATGTAATTTTTTTAAGGACGAGAAAGAAGAGTGCACTTCACATCGGGTGTAGATGAACCACAACACAATCAAAGTGAACCGCATTACTTTTTTTGCTTCCGTAACAATTTTTTTGCACTTACGGGATGAACAACATCATACGACCGACCACAATGCTTCATATGAAAAACTGCACTGCATAAGACGGGTAAGTAAACTTCAAGATTTTTTCTGTCCTTTTTCTAAAAAAATAATGAAACACAAAACACATGGTACCTCATGGGATGAGTGCAGTGCAGATCAGGGGGAAAGTGAACGGCTACACAAATTAGAGTGGACTGAATCGGGTTTTTTGTCGCTTTCAAACTACTTTTTTATAAATATGTTCAAACTGAATTATCGAGGCTAGCGTACTACTTTTTTTTGCAAAATGCTTTTGTAAGTATACACTGTTGAGGTTAGTGAATTGCATTATTATTTTTCATTTTTTTCTTCTTCTCATTTTTTTATGAATGCTACATGACTACTGAGACGAGGCAAGTGTACTGCATTAATATTTCTTCCAACTTTTTTTTTCTGCTACACACAATAACAGAGTGAGCTGCATAAAAAATCATCCTGCAAGTGTACTACATTAATATTTCTTCCAACTTTTTTTGCTGCACACAACAACAGAGTGAGCTGCATAGAAAAATCAACCTTTTTCCAACAAAAAGTGCACTTTGGGAACATAGTGAACCTCTAGGAAAAAGAAGATCACCGTGGCGATCAAGCAAGTGAGCTGCATTTCAAAAAAAAGTATTGTTTGTTTTCCTCAATGCACGTTTTTTGGGAGAGTTGTGATTGGTGCGTCTATGGGCTACGAGTCGGGGCTGCAATGCTGTTGTTTATAAGCCATAGTACAAATACATACAAATTACAATGACGAGGGACCTCAAAAATAAATCCACAATTTTGTCCGTGAAATGCAAGCCGGCGCCAGCGCACTACATGTTCAGCCCTCACAGCACTGCACCTGTGCGCCCACGGGATCGCAGCAAAAATCTGAAAAACGGAAAAATGTCAACCATTAGCAAAATACACACACAGAAAACACTGTCATCCTACCCCCCATCTTCGCGGACAGTAGGCACATGGGTGCCGCACTGCACACCAACGCCCATGAACCACCTTAAAACACAAACAAAAATTCAAGGCAAGCCACTCAGGGGTGTTGGGGGTTGGCCCTGACTACTGGGATGCCCAAAATGCGGAACCGCATGGCTTGCCCGGTCTCAGCGCACTGCAAGTTTGGGACGGCTGGACTGCAATTGGTTATGCCACGAATGGAGCATTGCAAACGCTCGCTCCAGGGGGCATCGCGGCAATGTTTATGGCATCATGGCCGACGACGAGGGAGGCCGAACGTGAGCCTGGTTGGGAAGGGAGGCTGGGATTTTGGCGTGGATGAGATGCAGGCGCCGGAGGAAGCCAGATCGGGGTAGATCGTGGCCTCCCGCAGCTTCCATCGGGCCTCACTCCTTCCCGGGGCCCTGCCCGCACCAAAGCTCCTGGGCCTCGCCGTTTTGCAGGATGGGGAGGCCGATGGCCGCGGCTGGTGGCGCAGGGGGAGCAGGAGGGCCTCGGATCCGGCCTGGGGTGGATGGAGTCAGCCAGGCATCGTCGGCCTCATTCTGGGGTGATAGGCTGGTGGCGGCGGGGATCGGGGGCCCCAACCATGGCGCTCCCCTCGGATCTGACGGCAGGGGACGACAGGGACGAACAAGGGTTGTCGGGGACCCTTAGGAGGTCGATGAGGTGCGGTGGGAGGGGAGTGCTGAGGCGCATCGGCCGGCGGAGTGGTTGGCATTAGAGATTTGGGACGGGGAAGGTGGGGAAGGAGGTGGGGCACCAAAGCCGGCCTGGCGGTGGGAGGCCGGGTTGAGGTCCGTCGTGGGGAGGACTGGAGGCAGGAGAGGTGGCAGGTGGGTTGGATCAGGGGAGTTAGCCGGGAGGAAGGAAGTGGAAGGGATCAGGGGAGGAAGAAGATGGAGAGAAGTGAGGTTGGGGGTGGGGTGGGCCGGTGGGTTGTGGGTGTTATCAGAATAAGGAGGTTTTGTTATCAGAATAAGGTCTTAAAGGTGTTATTATAATAGACCCACCATATATATATATACACACACATACATATATATATATATATATGTATATATATATATGTGTGTAGTGTTACTATTCATTACCCAGCGTGCAGAATAAGTTATTCTTCACCCGAGGTAATCTTACGATCATTTTATAATTAAATTACGTTTGCAATTTAAATAGTTACATTCCTATTGATTCACTATGTAAAATTTGGCATAAGAAAATAAAAATATAGGTCATAAGCCAAGAAAATTTGTAGTTTATGTGTATTTTACACTATGTTTTTACGTTTGTAATTTTACATAACATAAATATTTTTTACAATGATTATATATTTTCTTACGGTCTCTTTTTACGTCGGAAATAAGACAAAACTTACGGAACGTAAAATTACGGGGCATTGATGGTAAAATAGAGGGGGTGAAGAATTAATATTTCTCACTCAGGGTGACGAATAGCGTGACCCTATGTGTAGTGTTACTATTCATTACCCAGGGTGCAGAATAAGTTATTGTTCGCCCGAGGTAATCTTACGATCATTTCATAATTAAATTACCCAGGGTGACGAATAGCGTGACCATATATATGTGTGTGTGTATATATAGCCCGTCTATTCTGATAATATTATTACAATAGTTATTCTGATAACACTTCCGCACTGCATGCTCAATGCGAGGGCACTGCACTTTCTTTAGCAAGAGCACTGCATTACCGAGACTAGTGAACTTCGTGTCGGAAAAAACTGCACATAGTGTTTTTTCGGTAGTGTTTTCGCTTCAATTTTTTAACCGTTTATCGGAACGAGGCGTGTAATATACCGTTGGAAAGCTACGGATTACGCGCACCTTCACCATGTTGAACACTTTTCGAGATTCCCTGTGTTTTAAGAGCACTTTCAAAAACGGTGCGGCCCACAAAGAGTGGCAGCGAGCGTTTTTCGCGTTTGTTTTCTAAACCGCTCGCCGGAATGAGGCAAACGATACACCGTTGGATAGATATCGTCGAGGCGCATCTTTTTCATAACTATTATTCTCTCTAATTCGTTACGGTTTAAGAGCAGTTTCAAATTTACTAAATCACGGAATTCTATTTTTCAAAAAAAAAATCAAATTTTCGGTACTGTTTTCGCTCCAGTTTTCTAACCGTTTGTCGAAACAAGGCTTGTAATATACCGTTGAAAAGCTATGGACGAGGCGCAACTTTCATATGTTGAAATGTTTTTGAGATTGTTTATGGTTTTAAGTTAATTTTAAAAATCATGCAGCGAATGATGATTGGCAGCGGCCGTTTTTCGCGAAATTTTTACAAACCGCTGATCGGAATGATTGAAATGATATGCCGTTGGAAAGATATCGATGAGGCGCAACTTTTTCATGTAGAACACACTCTCTAATTCCTTACGGTTTAAGAGCAGTTTTGATTTTACCAAAAAGCGCACACTCTGTTTTTCGCAAGACCAAAATCGCCGTGTGTACTGCATCCAACAGAAAACCGCATTTCTTCAGATTCAAAACTACACTGTATCAGACAATCAAGTGGACTTCATGATTTTTTTTAATTAGACATAAATTTCCTCTGGCGAGGAGGTAGACGGGACTTCACACGAAGTAAGTGAACGTCAAAAGTATGGAGAAGTGAAGCGCATTACTTTCTTTGTCGTTTCGGTAACAATTTTTCTTGCACTTACAAGATGAACACCATCAGACAACCGACCGCACTGCTTTAGTTGGAAAACCGTACTGTGTCAAATGGTCAAGTGAACCGCATTACTTGTTGGGAAGTTTTCCTTTTCTTTTTTCCATCGTGTGTTCTGCATTGCAAGGAGGGGATACTTATCTGTATACGTTCCTCCATGATATTTTTTTATTGGCGCATGTTCTACACTGCATGAAACAAGACTAGTGCACTATAGGGGCGGCACATGTGCACTGCATGTACAGTCATGGATTTTGACAAAATAATGAATTGCAACAGAAACACCCCCAGCTTGGGCAGCACTTCAAATCTGAAAACTCAAAATAAACTGAGCCGTGTGTTACCCCTAGCCGAATTACAACAAGGGACACCCTATTTTTCTAGCGGACTTGCTGATGATAGTACTACCAGCAAGCCGTGGTGGTGCAGCCCGTGCTTGGACCACACGGAGGGGAGCAGTGCACTGCATTGGGCGCGCGGCTGAGCTGCACAAAAAAGAAGGGGATGGAGGTCAGCAGGATGTGCAGCTCGCCGGTGAACTGCATGTTGGGGAAGGAGAGAGCTGCGAGGGGGTGCTCCGATGGACCACTGGTGATGTGTACGAGCAGCAGCGAAATCACTAGCATTTTGGGTATTGCACCAACGGTCCAACCGACCTGCAACGAAGAGCAACCTGCATTGCTCGCTGCATGGGCCAGCTGGAGAACCTCCTGTCCACACCAAGTAAACTACAGCGCCAGTCGTCCTCAAGTGCTTGCGCACCGCAGGGACGCCCCAACTGGCCTGCAACGATAGCAAGCTGCACTATTCACTGTCAGTGGATAACAACAATGAAAAATTGGACCCGGACATGGTTTTTTGTACGTGACGAGAAGAGAACCACCGGAGTCCAGTGGTGGCTACCCCGGCGCCGGACCACACTGCACACACGCCCGTCAGAGGATAGTGGCGCCCACCAAAACTGAACTGAAGTGCATCCAGGGGGTGGGATCTTGCTGTTGCGGACGCGCTTGGTGGCCATGGATTTGGCCGTTGACCTCGTCGCGCCGATGGCGGTGAAGGGGCGCACCGCCTGGGAAGGAGGGAAGGGAGGTGAGATGTGGCGTGCTGGCCATGGTTGTCAGCGGAGGTCGGAGATGACGCGCTAGTCTTCGTCTGGCCATGGACAGAGAGGACGACCCTGGCCGGCGCGGGGGGCAGGCCCCCGCCAGAGTCTTGTTTCAGATTTGTGGCGGAGCCATGGTGGTCATAGCCACTGGAGGAGGGTAGGCCCCCGTCGGGGTCGGGGCTCGCCGCGGGGTTCGGGCGAGGTTGGGCCTGACGAGCGCGGCCACCGGTGGGAGAGGAGGCCATGGAGAAGGTGGTGGGTTGTGGGGCTCCGGCGAGGAAGAAGGTAGGGGTGCGGGGCCCCCGGCGGGGAAGAAGGTGGGGGATCGGGGGGTGGCCATGGCCCTGTGTGTCGGTGGTGCGTGGGATTAGAAGGTGGGGCATGGGAGGCTGGTGGTGCGCGGGGTGGGGTGGGAGAGAGGCGGGGGTCTGGTGGTGGTTGGGTGGGGCGCCACGGGGGCCGCCGGCTGTGGGAGTGGTGGTGGGCGGCTGGGCTAGTGGTAGGTGGTGGTCTTGCGGGGCACCGATGCGGAATGGGAGGGAGGTTATGCCCTCGGGGCTCGGGGGAGTGGTGGGTCGTGGGGGTAGGCGGAGTAGGAGGTGTTATCAGAGTAAGACTCGGTGTTATTAGAATAAGACTCTTAAGGGTGTTATTAGAATAGACCCACCCTATATATATATACTATGTGTCGGTGGTGCGTAGGATTAGAAGGTGGGGCATGGGAGGCTGGTGGTACGCGGGGTGGGGTGGGAGAGAGGCGGGGGTCTGGTGGTGGTGGGGTGGGGCGCCGCGGGGGCCGCCGGCTATGGGAGTGGTGGTGGGCGGCCGGGCTTGTGGTAGGTGGTGGTCTTGCGGGGCACCGACACGGAATGGGAGGGAGGTTATGCCCTCGGGGCTCGGGGGAGTGGTGGGTCGTGGGGGTGGGCGGAGTAGGAGGTGTTATCAGAATAAGACTCGATGTTATTAGATTAAGACTCTTAAGGGTGTTATTAGAAAGAATAGACCCACTCTATATATATATATATGTATATATATAGATATGCTAAACTAAGCCTGAGCGCAAATTCCTTATTCTGCGCTCCGGCCAGAACACGCGCTCGATGCTCCTCTAAACAACTCAACGCGGGCACACTCGGTGCAGTTGCTTCCCAGTTGATCGTAAAGCATGAGTAACATGTAGTAAAACACACCAACCACGTTACAACAGTCACACTTCTAGTTGTTTCTAATTTGGTGGTAACCGATGGTAACCTGTTTACTATGTCCATCTTTATGAGGGAATGAAATTTGGTAATCCAAAGTAGTAGTTCTAGTAATTTATTTATTTCTCTGGAACGGAGGGTCTTACATAGCCACGTTGTGTTCACTTTTGCATGTATGGTAACTACAATTAGTAGATCTAGTAATTCATGGTAACGCCAAGTTGGGCTCAATTATAAATCTATGGTAACGCCATGTTATACTTTTAGTAATGGGGAAAACTAAAATTTAATATTATTAGTAATGACAATGTCATAATGAAATTACCACATACCCAAAGCTAACAACAATTGGCACATACGGAAGTCATTGACCCGGCTAGTTAGCAAGGCAAATCTAGTGGGTAATCATTTTACTATATTTTGCAAACCGTTACAAGGGTCTAAACCAAAAGAGATGTGGTCAGCTAATTTAGCTAGGTATGGTGGTCTATGCAGCCCGGTAATCAATTATTGCTGTTATGATGGTTTTCATCTTTTTTACGATCAAGCGAAGGGAGGTTTGTTGGTTGGCTAATTTGGTGCCAGTGTACGCGGACGTCCGGTTCGCCCACCTAGTCGGAGCGCACGATTAACGATTCTACGCTCGGGTGTACTTTAGCGCTACCGTATATATACGCACACACTTATAAGGATATGCTTGCATAACCAAATTAAACATCCACTTACATAGGTGGCTACTACAACCATGGCATTTGCACACACCAAAATAAAATATTACATGCATAATTACATAGGTGGCTACCACACACATGACATTTCCACAGACACCAATAAAGTAAACTATATATTACATGCATGATTAACTAGCATAAACGATCATCTGCTCATCATCTACTTCTTGTGACGCTTGCTCTGCTTGTGGCTCGATCTGGGCTCGTCGATTTGGGTAACGAGGCACTTCCTCATGTCAACGATCCGCCTGTGCATCTCATAGCATGTGTACACGCTCTTGGACGCGAACCAGAGGTGAGGTTCATCCAGTTGCAGCATCCAGGCCTTGTGCCAGGATACGAGAATTGTTCTGTAGGCATCCTGGTTCATCTTTTCGTAGTAGGGGTTGATGATGGCCGAGGCGAGTTTGACCAGGGAGTCCTACTTCGTGCTGCCCCAGTCCCTGTTGTGGTCACGGATTTCGACAAGGTTCTTGCAGGCCAAGCCCGTAACACTGAGCGCTTTTACATCATCTTTGGTATCTACCGTGACGAACTTATAGTCGGTGCTATTGACAAACCTGTTGAAACGGTCGCAAGGCTTTGTGGCCATGCAGTAGTGGTAGATGAGGACATGATGGCGCACGCACAACTGGGTGACGGCAACCTTCTGATCTATGCCGAGACGACCGACGGTGTACTAGAGGTTGATGCCGAGCACCTTGTACTTGTCTCCAGCAAGCAACTGCTCAACGCTGTTGATGTAGTCGTCCACCATGGTTGGGTCGATGGTGTACACCACCGAGAGATCTGTCTCCCTCGTGTGGGTCTCCACTATGCTCGCCAAACTCCATTGGAGCGCCGCCGGACTTCCCTTCTCTATGTGTCGTCGTGGGTGTGCTTGTTGTGTTGTGGGGCGCGATCGAAAGGTTGAAGAGACCAAGGTTATAATGGCCGTGAGAATTAAAGGGGAAGCCGGACGGCCAGGAATATCGGCAGGTCCTAATGGCAGTTCTAATTTGCAGCGCGTAACTCCATCATGCCGCACGTAACTGCATCGCGTGGCAACGCGCGCGGCACAACCGCATGCATCTGGGGCCCCCGACATGATCGTGCGCACGCCCAACCGCTGGCAGAGCGCGCGCGGAGGGACGCGAGTAGAGCGCTCCGTGGTCGCCTCAAGGAAAAGCCGTCCACAAGCCGAGCGCATCGACGGACACGAGCAGAGCGCGCCAACAGACGTGACAGAGCGCGCCGCGGCGTCTAACGGTGAGCAGAGCTTGCCGAGGGACGCGAGCAAAGGAGGGCAAAGTGATACATGGCAAATAAGACGAACTGTTCGAGTGATGTCGGAGACATCAAGCACGAATCAGATTAGAGTTGCGTGTGCGATGCATGGCAGATAGTTGATCCATCAGAGCTATTTGTGATGGAATAAGCCATGTGTGTTGCGGGCAAATGCTTACTGGTGTATAACCTTAATTTTAACCAAAAAAGTGTTAATGCATGTTACAAAAATTGTATAGCTGGAAACTATGTTCAAATACGACTCCAACAATATAATCTATGGCGACATGCATTCGTATTTTATTAGTTAAATCCTACTTATAAACTAGGACGGGGGTATAGTAGGTAATTAAATCACAAATGATTTTTTATTAACTATCACTACTAGGGAAAAGCCTATACAGAGAACTTTAGCAGTAGCGCATGTTAAAAAAGGTGCTACTGGTAGACAACAGTAGCGTGTGCGAAATAACT
Organism: Triticum urartu; assembly: GCF_003073215.2. NCBI lineage: Eukaryota > Viridiplantae > Streptophyta > Magnoliopsida > Poales > Poaceae > Triticum > Triticum urartu. The sequence goes on along the minus strand of NC_053024.1, from coordinate 267,182,673 downwards.
GCACTACAGATACACATATAGCAGTAGCGCGTCCCTTTGTAAAATAGCTACTACAAAAATTCCCACCACTAAGCCGATCAGCTACACATAGTAGTAGCGCTCTTTTAGAAACAGCGTTGCCGCTAATTTTGTTGTGGCAGCGCGTTTATGTGTAAGGCGCTACTGCTAACGAAAATAAAATAAAATGAAAAACAAGTAGAAAAGTAAATGAAAATGAAAGAAATAGAAAAAGGAGAAAGAAAAAAAATAAAATGTATAGAAAAATAAACGAAAAAGGGGAAAAAGGAGAAAGAAATAGCAGTACCGCGTTTGAGGAAACGCGTTGTAGCTAACTTAGGTATAGCGCGTTTTCAGGAACGCGCTACCATTACGTTTCACTTAAACAGCTGTTTCCCTCCCCCCGGCCACCACTTCTCCCCCAAATCCCTCGCCCTCGCCGCCGTCTCCCCAATTCTCCATCGCCCCACTTCACTGTCATCTCCTACCGGCGTGGACACCCGCAACCTCACCGTCTCCCCCCAAGGCCGCCGTCATCCTCAGCGTCGCTGCCCGAGGCCGCCCTCAGCCTCACCGCCGCCGCCCGAGGCCACCCTCGACCTCACCGTCGCTGCCCGAGCCCGCACAGGACTGCCGCTGCCCGTGCGCGAGCCCGCCCTCTCCGCCCGTGCCTCCATCGCCGAGCACCTCCCCGCCACCGTCTCTCCCCTCTTTGTAAGTCCCCACCCCTCCCCCCACTCCTCCCTCTCTGCATTTTAGAGCAAAAATTAGTAGAGCAAAAGTTAGTTTATAGCAAAAAAATTAGTTTAGAGCAAAAGATGTTAAGTAGCAGATGTTAGAGCAAAAATTAGTTTAGAGCAAAAAAATTAGTTTACAACAAAAGTTAGTTAGGGCGGTAGGGTTTAATTAGGGTAGATGCTGCTTGTAGTATATAGTGATACTAGTAGATGTTAATTAGGTTGGGGAAGTAGTGGTACTAATAGATGTTAATTAGATGTTTTTTATTTAGGGCAGTAGAGTTTTGCTAGGTTAATTAAGTTACTAGTGCTTGTAGTAGTAGTGGTATAGTACGTTAATTAGGTGAAGTTAAATGAATAACCTAAATGAATGAAATTAGTAGTTAACTAATTTTTTTTCCTTTCATCATTATAGAGCACTAAAGTTCAATGAATTTTGTTGTATTAGTAGTTAAATGAATTTTCTTCTACACTTTGTTTTTGAATTAGCTTGTGAAATTTGGACATGTGGTTGCTCGTGTATATTTGGACATGTGTTGCGGGGTCGAAGATGGATATTTGAACACTATTTCCAGGGAATGAAGCTGAGTGGCCCATGTTTTGCCGGAATGTTGATTCATTTCTGTTCCGGCAAATTTCAGGTTCTCGATTTGTCCACTTTTTAGCAAAGGTCATGCCAAAATTTTCCGTGAATTTCGGCATGACTTGTGCTACAAACAAGGACATATCGAGTGCCCGTGATTTGCCGCACCGGGAAGGAGTCAACATTCCTGCAAAAAATAGTCCTTTTTATGTCATTATTCATTTTATTAGGTCTAGAATTAATTGACTAGATTTAATCGTAGGAAACATGGGTAGCAACGATGAAGGACAGGGTTCTGGTTATTGCGACGACGTCTACCTGGCGGTAGATGAATTTTTGAGCCTTGCCGACGATCAACTGATGTTGTTGCTGGGCCCACCGGTCGCATTGAGGACTGAGACCGACACACAGACCAGTGCTGAGACTGAGATCGGTGCTGAGACCGAGACCGGCGTTGAGACTTAGACCGGCATCGAGACCGGTGCTGAGACTCAGACCGGCATCGAGACCGGCGCTGAGTCTGAGACCGGCGCTGCCTCGGGGAGTGGAGCCGGTGTAGAACCGAAAGCAAAGAGGCAACGGCTTCTCGTGTATATCATTGTTTAGATGGATAACAATGTAGTTGCAAGTAATCGAGACTTGTATCGCTATTTTCGAGATGATGACGAGAGAGCACTTTGTGTTGGATGATGATTATGATGATGACATGAGTTGATGAGACTATTTGTATGTATATGCTATGATTACATTTGTATGTGTATGGTATGGTAAAGATTATTGTATAAAGCCTATTCAAATACAAAATCAAATATGCAGAAAAAACTAATAAAACTAGCGGTAGTGAGGGGAACAAAGTTAGCAGTAGCGCTGCCTTACCAGTAGCGCTTCCTGCTAAAAAGCGCTACAGATATTAGCAGCAGCGCTCTTCACTAAAGCACGCTACTGCTACGCATGTATAGCAGTAGTGTGGGACGACAGGCGCTACTGCTACACGTTAGCTGTAGCACCTTATCAGTAGCGCGTCATCCCGCGCTACTGATAGGCAAAATACCTGCGCTACTGCTAGGGTTTTCCCTAGTAGTGTATATGGGTATGTGTCCTCTCGTCCTCCTATCGCACGTCTTGTCACCCCGCTGCCACAGATGGCTTACCGCACAAGCTTGCGCAGCGCATAGGGGCGTTCTTTTGGCCAAACGGTGGCGCCAATGAATCGTCGGTGAGCCCGTTCCCACGCAACCTCGCAGGTTCCCGCATAAGCTTCCCGCCTGACTCGGTGAAATCCCCCAAAATCCCAATGCTTGCCGGCCTGCTATAAAAACCCTCACAGTCGGGGAGTCGTGCGTCGCATTTCCCCTCCCTACCTGTAGCTTATGTCGTCTGCTTCTCCCACATTCGCCAATGGCACCGGTCTGTCGTCGTCGCTCAGCCACTCCGCCATCATCAGAGGACAGCTCCAGCTGGGAGACTACGTGGCGGCGGCGGCGCAGTCCTCGGCATAGTGTAGTGCGCGTGGCATCCCTGTTGGGTGTGCCGCAGAACACCCACCACACGCTCCGCCACCATTGCCCGTCGGCAACTGTTGCCGACCGCTGTTACCGCCACACCACCGTTGAAAGCCAGGGCCATCTCCAGCTCCGCCGCTGCAGCCCGAAGGCGGGAGGTGGCCATCGTGGCGGCCACCCCACTGTCAACCACCGCGGCCATCATTCGCTCCGCTACCGCGGCCGTAAGGCGGGAGGTGGTGGTCGTGGCCGCCACCCCATCGTCGGCCACCGTGGCCGCCAGCCCACCGTCGACCATCGGGATCATCACCCACTCTGCCACTGCCGCCCGAAGGAGGGAGGCGGAGGTGGAGGCCCGCACATGCGTCAGCGACCTTGCGCGCTACATCGAGTTCCTGCGGGAGGAGGAGCGCCTCGTCGAGCACACAAAGAGCCTTACCACGGCCATGGCCGCAGCACACACCGACGCAGAGGTGAGGAATCAGGAAATCTATGAGCAGTCCGGCCGCTTCGAGAGGGATCATCTGGAGCGGCAGTGGGCGTTCGAGCTGGTGAGTGTCGCTGAACATGCAATAGCGGCAGGCACTGTATTGCATTTGTCCATCTCGTCGGTAGGCTCCTCCTCCTCTGCCTCTTACTAAGCGCGCTCGGCGGAGGAGAGACTGTCGGAAGTAGCACAAAGCCCCTCTGTGGTAGTAGTTGTATTTAGGGGCTATTTTGTTTAGTTCATCTGACTATAGATGTGTGGTCGAACTATACAACGTACTTAAAATTAGCTAGTATATATAGTTGAACTAGCTATTTCAGTACGTGGTTGGCAACAATTGGGGAGAAGTTCGGTCGGTTCAGCTATCGAGTTGAACTGTTTGTATAAATTAAGAACAATTGCTTAATCTATGCTTAATTACTGAATTTTAGTTGCAAAAATTACATAGTGCTAATAATTTCTAGCTGCATATTTTGACAAATCGCAGTGTTACAAGGATTGACAAATGGCAACGTTACTAGATCAACAAATGTAAATCTTTCCAGTTTGACAAATGGCAACATACCCAACATGACAGATGCAAATCTTACCAAATTGTTTGTACGTGGTTCCACACGGGTCATCCAAAACAACCGTTTGCGTTGAATGGATGAACAAATCCTGCGCTGCTCTCACTTTGCATATGGGTGTTCTATCTAAATCGTTTGCGATCAAGAGCTGCAGAAATCCTGCTCGACACATTTTGTTTTGGCTTCCTGGGGAAGCTGTCGGTTTTCATACGGGTGTTCTAACTAAAACGTTTGCGCAGAGTGTTTTATATTTAAAAAGCGAATTAAACTGCGGCTAGGGCGCCATTAATGGAGAGCATGCGAGCAAGGGGGGCAGCAATGGAAGTCAAAGAGCTCACTTCCCAGTGAGCCTGCGCAGCGTATAGCTCGCACAGTTCCCGGTGAGCCTGCGCACTCGAGGACAGCTTGCATGCCTCTCGGTCAGCCTGCACGACCGGACGGCGCTCGCACGCCTCCTATTCAGTCAAGGTCAAGCACCTGTCCGCATGGCACCTCCTATAATAGTTAAAACCAAGACACGTGGGGTCACGTGAATGGTTAACGGAATTTTGGATTTACTAGAATTTAAAAACAAGGCATCTCAATGATTGGCCTGCAATCAACGGTGCCATGGTGTTTGAAATTCATTCCCATTTCTTGCATGGGACCAATGCATACACCCAAGGACACATATTTCATTTTACAACCAATTTATATGCACTCGAGCATGTGCATGTAGTTCAAATTTGAATTATGCACATAAATGCATTGAAAACTCAATTAATGCATGAAAATGTCCAAACGAACCCCGAAAAATCACAAAAAATCACACAACACTCCTGTTGTTCTATGTTGACAAGAGAAAAAAAAATTGAAAGCAATAACAGGCAATGGATATCATTCCGTCCCCAAAGGTGGGATGTTCCCTACCGAAAACCATTATGCTTGTTGTGAGAAGCTCCGGTTTGTGGGAAGCATATACCCAAACCTGCACCAAATGGGACAAAATTTGTACCACGGCATGTTGATGCTGCTCCATGATAGCATGCCAAGTTTCATGAATTTCGGACGAGTTTTGGATTTACTAGAATTTAAAAACCAGGCATCTCAATGTTTTGCCGGCAATCAACGGTGCCCTGGTGTTTGAAATTCATTCCCATTTCTTGCATGGGACCTAAGCATGCACCCGAGGACACATATTTGATTTTTCAACCAATTTATATGCACTGGAGCATGTGCATGTAGTTCAAATTTGAATTATGCACATAAATGCATTGAAAACTCAATTAATGCATGAAAATGTCCAAACGAACCCCGAAAAATCACAAAAAATCACACAACACTCCTGTTGTTCTATGTTGACAAGAGAAAAAAAATTGAAAGCAATAACAGGCAATGGATATCATTCCGTCCTCAAAGGTGGGATGTTCCCTACCGAAAACCATTATGCTCGTTGTGAGAAGCACCGGTTTGTGGGAAGCATATACCCAAACCTGCACCAAATGGGACAAAATTTGCACCACGGCATGTTGATGCTGATCCATGATAGCATGCCAAGTTTCATGAATTTCGGACGAGTTTTGGATTTACTAGAATTTAAAAACCAGGCATCTCAATGTTTTGCCGGCAATCAACGGTGCCCTGGTGTTTGAAATTCATTCCCATTTCTTGCATGGGACCTAAGCATGCACCCGAGGACACATATTTGATTTTTCAACCAATTTATATGCACTGGAGCATGTGCATGTAGTTCAAATTTGAATTATGCACATAAATGCATTGAAAACTCAGTTAATGCATACAAATGTCTAAACAAACCCCGAAAAATCACAAAAATTCACACAACACTCCTGTTGTTCTATGTTGACACAAGAAAAAAATTAAAAGCAATAAGAGGCAATGGATATCGTTTCGTCCCCAAAGGTGGGACGTTCCCTACCGAAAACCATCATGCTTGTTGTGAGAAGCTCCGGTTTGTGAGAAGCATATACCCAAACCTGCCCCAAATGGGACAAAATTTGTACCATGGCATGTTGATGCTGCTCCATGCTAGCATGCCAAGTTTCACGAATTTCGGACGAGCTTTGGATTTACTAGAATTTAAAAACCAGGCATCTAAATGTTTTGCCGTCAATCAACGGTGCCCTGGTGTTTGAAATTCATTCCCATTTCTTGCATGGGACCTAAGCATGCACCGAAGGACACATATTTGATTTTTCAACCAATTTATATGCACTAGAGCATGTGCATGTAGTTCAAATTTGAATTATGCACATAAATGCATTGAAAACTCACTTAATGCATAAAAATATCCAAACGAACCCCGAAAAATCACAAAAATTCACACAACACTCCTGTTATCCTATGTTTACACTAGAAAAAAAAATTGAAAGCAATAAGAGGCAATTGATATCGTTTCGTCCCCAAAGGTGGGACATTCCCTACCGAAAACCATCATGCTTTCTTGACAGAAAGACTGTAAGGGAACCCCATACAGTATATTTGGTGCAACGAACCCAAATTGCAGGTACCATGCCTTGAACCTGGGTGGGTGGGAAGGCATTAGCCCCTTCCCACCACTAGGCTATGCCTTAATCTGCAAAAAAAACATCATGCTTGTTGTGAGAAGCTCCGGTTTTTGAGAAGCATATACCCAAACCTGCCACAAATGGGACATAATTTGTACTAGGGCATGTTGATGCCGCTCCATGATAGCATGCGAAGCTTCATGAATTTCAGACGAGTTTTGGATTTACTAGAATTTAAAAACCAGGCATCTCAATGTTTTGCCAGCAATCGACGGTGCCCTAGTGTTTGAAATTCATTCCCATTTCTTGCATGGGACCTAAGCATGTACTCAAGGACACATATTTGATTTTTCAACAAATTTATATGCACTGGAGCATGTGCATGTAGTTCAAATTTGAATTATGCACATAAATGCATTGAAAACTCAGTTAATGCATAAAAATGTCTAAATGAACCCCGAAAAATCACAAAAATTCACACAACAGTCCTGTTGTTCTATGTTGACACAAGAAAAAAATTAAAAGCAATAAGAGGCAATTGATATCGTTTCGTCCCCAAAGGTGGGACGTTCCCTACCGAAAACCATCATGCTTGTTGTGAGAAGCTCCGGTTTGTGAGAAGCATATACCCAACCTGCCCCCAAATGGGACAAAATTTGTACCATGGCATGTTGATGCCGCCCCATGCTAGCATGCCAAGTTTCATGAATTTCGGATGAGTTTTGGATTTACTATAATTTAAAAACCAGGCATCTAAATGTTTTGCCGGCAATCAACAGTGCCCTGGTGTTTGAAATTCATTCCCATTTCTTGCATGGGACCTAAGCATGCACCCAAGGACACAAATTTGATTTTCAACCCATTTATATGCACTGGAGCATGTGCATGTAGTTCAAATTTGAATTATGCACATAAATGCATTGAAAACTCAGTTAATGCATAAAAATGTCTAAATGAACCCCGAAAAATCACAAAAATTCACACAACAGTCCTGTTGTTCTATGTTGACACAAGAAAAAAATTAAAAGCAATAAGAGGCAATTGATATCGTTTCGTCCCCAAAGGTGGGACGTTCCCTACCGAAAACCATCATGCTTGTTGTGAGAAGCTCCGGTTTGTGAGAAGCATATACCCAACCTGCCCCCAAATGGGACAAAATTTGTACCATGGCATGTTGATGCCGCCCCATGCTAGCATGCCAAGTTTCATGAATTTCGGATGAGTTTTGGATTTACTATAATTTAAAAACCAGGCATCTAAATGTTTTGCCGGCAATCAACAGTGCCCTGGTGTTTGAAATTCATTCCCATTTCTTGCATGGGACCTAAGCATGCACCCAAGGACACAAATTTGATTTTCAACCCATTTATATGCACTGGAGCATGTGCATGTAGTTCAAATTTGAATTATGCACATAAATGCATTGAAAACTCAGTTAATGCATAAAAATATCCAAACGAACCCCAAAAATCACAATAATTCACACAACACTCCTGTTGTTCTATGCTGACACGAGAGAAAAAATTGAAAGCAATAAGAGGCAATGTATATCGTTTCGTCCCCAAAGGTGGGACGTTCCCTACCAAAAACCATCATGCTTGTTGTGAGAAGCTCTGGTTTGTGAGAAGCACATACCCAAACCTGCCCCAAATGGGACAAAATTTGTGCCACGACATGTTTTTGCCGCTCCATGATAGCATGACAAGTTTCATGAATTTAAGACGAGTTTTGGATTTACTAGAAATTAAAAACCGGGTATCCCAATGTTTTGTCGTCAATCAACGGTGCCCTGGTGTTTCACATCCATTCCCATTTCTTGCATGGGACCTAAGCATGCACCCAAGGACACAGATTTGATTTTTCAACCAATTTATATGCACTGGAGCATGTGCATGTAGTTGAAATTTAAATTGTGCACATAAATGCATTAGAAACTCAGTTAATGCATAAAAATGTCCAAATGAACCCCGAGAAATCACAAAAAGTCACACAACACTCTTGTTGTTCTGTGTTGACACGACAAAAAAAAATTGAAAGCAATAAGAGGCAATGGATATCGTTTCGTCCCCAAAGGTGGGACGTTCCCTACCGAAAAACCATCATGCTTGTTGTGAGAAGCTCTGGTTTGTGAGAAGCATATACCCAAACCTGCCCCAAATGGGACAAAATTTGTACCACGACATGTTGATGCCGCTCCATGATAGCATGCCACCTTTCATGAATTTCATACGAGTTTTGGATTTACTAGAATTTAAAAACAGGCATCTCAATGTTTTGCCGGCAATCAACAGTGCTCTAGTGTTCGAAATTCATTCCCATTTCTTGCATGGGACCTAAGCATGCACCCGAGGACTCAAATTTGATTTTCAACCAATTTATATGCACTAGAGCATGTGCATGTAGTTCAAATTTGAAGTATGCACGTAAATGCATTGAAAACTCACTTAGTGCATAAAAATATCCAAACGAACCCCAAAAATCACAATAATTCACACAACACTCCTGTTGTTCTATGCTGACACGAGAGAAAAAATTGAAAGCAATAAGAGGCAATGTATATCGTTTCGTCCCCAAAGGTGGGACGTTCCCTACCGAAAACCATCATGCTTGTTGTGAGAAGCTCCGGTTTGTGAGAAGCACATACCCAAACCTGCCCCAAATGGGACAAAATTTGTGCCACGACATGTTTTTGCCGCTCCATGATAGCATGACAAGTTTCATGAATTTCAAACGAGTTTTGGATTTACTAGAAATTAAAAACCGGGTATCCCAATGTTTTGTCGTCAATCAACGGTGCCCTGGTGTTTCACATCCATTCCCATTTCTTGCATGGGACCTAAGCATGCACCCAAGGACACAGATTTGATTTTTCAACCAATTTATATGCACTAGAGCATGTGCATGTAGTTGAAATTTAAATTGTGCACATAAATGCATTAGAAACTCAGTTAATGCATAAAAATGTCCAAATGAACCCCGAGAAATCACAAAAATTCACACAACACTCCTGTTGTTCTGTGTTGACACGACAAAAAAAATTGAAAGCAATAAGAGGCAATGGATATCGTTTCGTCCCCAAAGGTGGGACGTTCCCTACCGAAAACCATCATGCTTGTTGTGAGAAGCTCCGGTTTGTGAGAAGCATATACCCAACCTGCCCCCAAATGGGACAAAATTTGTACCATGGCATGTTGATGCCGCCCCATGCTAGCATGCCAAGTTTCATGAATTTCGGATGAGTTTTGGATTTACTAGAATTTAAAAACAGGCATCTCAATGTTTTGCCGGCAATCAACGGTGCTCTAGTGTTCGAAATTCATTCCCATTTCTTGCATGGGACCTAAGCATGCACCCGAGGACTCAAATTTGATTTTCAACCAATTTATATGCACTAGAGCATGTGCATGTAGTTCAAATTTGAAGTATGCACGTAAATGCATTGAAAACTCACTTAGTGCATAAAAATGTCCAAACGAACCCCGAAAAGTCACAAAAATTCACACAACACTCATGTTGTCCTATGTTGACACAGAAAAAAATTTGAAAGCAATAAGAGGCAATGGATATCGTTTCATCCCCAAAGGTGGGGCGTTCCCTATCGAAAACCATCATGCTTGTTGTGAGAAGCTCTGGTTTGTGAGAAGCATATACCCAAACCTTCCCCAAATGGGACAAAAAATTTACCATGGCATGTTGATGCTGCTCCATGATAGAATGCCAAGTTTCATGAATTACAGACGAGTTTTGGATTACTAGAATTTAAAAACCAGGCATCTCAATGTTTGGTCGGCAATCAACGGTGCTATGGTGTTTGAAATTCATTCCCATTTCTTGCATGGGACCTAAGCATGCACCCAAGGACAAAGATTTGATTTTTCAAAGAATTTATATGCACTGGATCATGTGCATGTAGCTCAAATTTGAATTATGCACATAAATGCATTGAAAACTCACTTAATGCATAAAAATGTCCAAACAAACCCTGAATAATTCCAGTTCTTTTATGATCATTGCGGATAAAAAGGTCTAGCAATTCAAGCACCGTCCATGGCCACTTTGACCCCATTATGTAATTCAAATCAAGATGAAATATCAAGTAGATCCCACACAGTTTGTTATAACCGTCGATGTGAGATGCAGCACAAAATATCTTCGGACCGTGTTTGAATAAGGGACCGTGTCTCATGACACTCTGTGTGCCAGTTTTTTGGCAAAAGCGATTCCAAATTTTCGGCTTCCGCGGAAATATCTACCTCCCCGCCCCCTCCCCCTTACCAAAAGCCACATTTCCCCTCTTTCCGCCTTCCTTTCAAAGTTGAAACCTTCACTCCTTGCTTGCAGCGCTGCCACCTCCTCATCGGCGACCCTCCTTCACGCTCCTCGGCCTCGCCTATCCAGGCAGGTAGTCCACACCCGACCCCCATCCTCCTCCTCCTTCCACATCCCACATGCCCCTACCACCGGCGTGAGCACGACACCTTCCACCCCAAATCACCGACCCCTCCACCAAATAAGCGCCGGCCTAAGACATGGTGCACGCAGTATAGCTAGGACCTCAAGGAGCATATGGCAGCGAAGAAGCAAATCGCGGCCGCACGCGCGGATGAGGTCGCGATGGCTGCCATTCATGCCGACTGCCAGATCTTGAAGGAGCACCTTGCCATTTGCTAGCTACGCCGGTTAAGTATGCTCGGTATACCCGTTCCGTGTGCTGCTCCTGCCTTTCATTCACAAATTCTAGTGAATTGTGCTATCTAATTTTACCATGCAATTTGTTGCTCCAGTGTATATGTTATATATGTCGTGCAGTGTGGTGCTCACTTATTAACTATTTTGTTAATTAGTTGCCGTCTTCAGTTAAATGTTTGGTTCAATTCTGCAAATGTGATGTTTAATTCTTCAGGCTGCAATTTTGTATTGTCTTCCATGTGAGAAATAAATCGAATTTATCTCTACAAAATTGTGGGTGCATTCTGTTATTGCATACCATGTGAGGAATAAATTGAATCTGGCTATAGTAAATACATGAGAAACAAATACAATTGCTACAGTTGGCTCTAGTTAACTGTTTGATTAACTGTCTGATCTTCTATTAGGAGTATGTTATATTATGCAATGTGGTGCTCAGTTAATGTTTGGTTCATTTGTTGTGATGTTTAGTTAACTTCTTGGTTCAATTCTGCAATGCGATGTCCAATTGTCGTGGGTAGAATTTTGTATTGTTGTGCATGTGAGGAATAAATCGAATTTGGCTGCACTTAATACATGAGAAACATATACAAGTGCTAATTTTCCTAGTTCTTAATCATGCTTGGTTTGGATAAATGGGTTTTCCATGTGGCTTCAATTAATTTGATGAATTTGCAATGTGATTATTTTTCATCAACATATTTTACTGATAGCATGCGAAGCCTTACTTAACCTGATGACTAACTACCTTATATGTGTTGCAGGGAAACAATGGGAAGCATTAAGGTTTACAATCGAGGTTAGCACATGCATGCTCTGTTATCTAATAGCACATTATTGTGCAATTGCAGGAACCATTCTAATATTTTTGGTTTTTAACAATTTGGTCTTGCACATGTAAGTCCTGCTGTCAGAGGTTTTGACCCACTGTTCGACCCTTTTTGCATTTGGGGAAATGAGTTGTCCATGAATAGCACTCAAGTCAAGAAACTCAGAAAGATTGTTAGGATAAAGAAATTAGCGACAAAAACAACAAGACCTTTTCTGCACAATGAAGAATACATCAGTTCACTACAGGATGGTACTAACTTTTATACCTTGCCTTTTTTATTCCTTTGCCCCATTTCCAATATATAGAAAATATTTATGCACATCCTTGTTTTCAAGCCTTTCCAAAGCAGTTCACTGATGATTACCTCTCAAACCACCTGTATGGTCAGGAGGCGAGGAAGGTATTCGTACAACACCCACGGTTCAATATTGAAGTGTTCCTGAAGAGGACAAAGGATGGATAGTCAATCATCCACAGGCACTGGCCTAAAGTTATGAAGACCTTCAACATCAATGAAGGCTCAATATTCATTTTCTGCTTCAGCAGTTTTCCAGATGAGATACATCTGTTTATGTACCGTCTATGATCCTAATTTCGAAAGGTTATAGATGTTGCATGTGAAACTTGGTCCTGGTGTAGTTGTGTAATGGGGTAGCTGAGTGTTGAAGCTATATGATGTTGTACTCTGATGTATTTCAATTATGAAAATGAAATATATTATGTGCTTAATATGAACTGTCAATTAGATCAATTAATGGATTATGAATAATCGCATAATTAGCCTGCTAATTGGGTTTTGCTATTGCAAACGGTTGTTGAAAAAATACCGTGGGCGATGACCTCAGGCAACGCACACAGTTTCTAGGAATAAACCGGGTTGGATCAATGAACAATCACACACGACTTTCTCTTGAAAACTGTTTGCCTTAGGCCACCTTGCGCAAAAGTTTACCACATGAAAACTATGTGTGATGGACAGCCTTTGCCACACATTTTCTTCCACGGGCCGTGTGTGATATATTCAATAACACAAGCGATTTAACGGGAAAAAATGTGTGTGATGTACCTGTGAACGGAAACATTTTCCTTGGAGCGACTGTGTGGGATGTACATACGAACGGAAACGTTTAGCAGGGACTGACTGTGTGGGATGTACTTGTGACCGGAAACAATTTCGCCGTATAATTATATTTTTAGCTCTACTGTACATATTTCCGTATTTGAGTGCTCGCCAGTCGCACATGAACTCATTTTGCCGAACGTGTGTGCCAGGAGGGCATATCCCCGAATGTTTCTGGGCCGTGTGGGAAGGACCCCCCCTATTGCCCACACTCAGTTGGCGACAGTTCCAAATGTTGTCGTGGAAAGGGGTTAAAACCGTTTGTTTAGGAGCTCATTGTACTGGTGACTATGCATTGTATGATGACTGTCCTAAAAGGTCCCTAGTCGAAAGGGCTGTGTGGACGTGCAACCGACTAGACTAGCATGTGACACGGGGGATGGATCAGTCTCACTAGCCATGAAGCATTGGATGCTAACCGGATAACATGGACTCGGAAGGATCTGGTTGGATTCGATGTAGTCGGATCCGAGTCGAGATAAGGTCTGAGTCGGACAAACCCGAATATGAGATGCATTGATATGTCATTTGTGAGTCTCTAGTACAATATACGTTCTATGTGCTAAGAGCTGAGCTGGCGCATGTACTCGAGGTGGTGACAGACTTGCTTTGGGCCAAACAAACGCTACTCCGTAACTGGGTAGTTACAAAGGTGGGTTCTGGGCTTGTACAGACCCGTGCTGCGAGACATGGTCGAGCAAGACGGGGGTTGGCCCTCCGATCAGGGGAGATATACTCTGGTCCCCTCGTGTGATCCTACCAAGATAAGCATGGCCATGCGACAAGGATTATGAGATAATCCATTTTGTGGTCGGCATCACTAGAATGAGAAAGAGGTCGGGCTTGCACAAGGATGACAGACTCGCCTTGAGCCCGACAACATATATCGTGTGGAATAGGGAACTAAAGTGTGATGTACAAGTTCGCCTAACTAGCTTCATTAGACACTTGGAGTCAACACACTTTGCTAGAGGCCGCTACTGACTAGATGAGCCGGATGTGGTCTGACTCGCGACCAAGTGAATGAGAACCTAAGGGGTCGCGCGCTAAAGGGAAGGAACTTGAGAGGCCGGATCTGACTCCACGAGTCAGGTGTGATCCTACTCGGACTCGAATCCAGGCCGAACAGACTTTGGGCTTTAGGATCCATGCGAGGCCCAAGTGTTGAGCCCGCGACGGATGCCTATATAAAGTGGAGGTACGGCACACTCATTTGGTTGATCGCTTTGGCGCTCTCACTTGGGCTTTGCATGTGTTGCGAATAGCCTACTCCACTCGCCACCGACTATGTGATCGGACCTAGCAGTCCGCCGCACGGTGTTCCTCCTGCACACGTTGATACTGTTAGAGGCGGTGCACTTGTGCCGCTCTAGCGAACCTGTAAATGGTATCTGACGACCAGCTGTTTGAGGGAGATCGGATGAGGAGGAGATGATCCGCGTGGACGCGCTGCCCCATCTCTTCTTCCGCTGCACGGTACTTCACGTCTAGTGGTAACGATCCATGATCCATCTCCCGTAGCATGTTCATGTTTGTTCTGCGCGTAGGAAATTTTAATTTGTAGTCGATGCACCCTACCGTACAACCCAACAAGATATAGTTTTTTGTAATATGAAAATATAAAAACAACAATGTAGCAAGTGATAAAACGGAGCACAAACAGTATTGATGCTTGAAAAGAAGGCCTAGGGTTCATAATGTAGCGACCCGACCCAAATGGATCGAGGTCTCTACAAGATGGTATCACACCACACGCTGACTGTAGGACGCGACCACTAGGAAATGGAATGCCATAGGAAGAAAACTCTATTTTACGACTTCCTTATATATCCGTTGGTCTATACTCTTCTCTATTCATTTCTATCTCTTCTCTACTTCAATAAAATAGTTGTTGAACCCCATCACCAAGTTGCCCAGCCCGATGAGACCATGACCTATGAAGACAACATTTGCGAAGAAGAAGCTAGAATTGACTTTGATTTGAGGAGATTTAGTTCAGACCACCACTACCAAGTTGAGTCCAACTAATGATTTGTGGTAGTATGAAGAGATCATATCTCTTGTGGATATGACCTTACCTGTAGGTTTTGCTTGTGTGGTGTGATCTGTGTGAATTGCTTGATTTGAAGTTTTCTTGCTATCATAAGCATATGGGTAGTGATTTCTCTCATTAGGCCCTTATTCTATTCTAATTTCTCACCCACTCTAAACCGAACAGATGCTTCCGAGACATGACCTGAAATTCCCACCAGAACATACCTAGTTGATCCAAAACCAGAATGCCCTCATGCAGATACTCATCCAGAATCATAACCACCACCACCACCACAACAACAACCCACCGCCACCACCCCCGATCGACAACCATACCCATTTCCTGAGGTTGAACCCACCCGTGTTGTCTAGTAGCACGGAGCCGATCGTCGCACATGATTGGCTTCGCAAGATCGGAAGGGAGCTGACCACCACTGGATGCACTGACGCTGAGAAGGTGCGCTTTGCCGCACATCAACTAGATGGACCAGCAGCTTCATGGTGGGAGAATTACACCACCACATTCCCCATAGCCAATGTGACTTGGGATCAGTTATAGCAGGCGTTCCGTACCGCACATGTTTCAGCTGGAGCTATGTGTCTGAAGAAGTGTGAGTTATGCAACTTACGCCAGGGAAATCGTTCTGTTGGTGATTATGTGGAGGGATTCAACAAGTTATCCAGGTATGCTCCCGGAGACGTGGCTGATGATGCCGCTAAGCAGGAGAAATTTCTGTAGGGACTAAACGATGATCTCGGACTTCAGTTGACCATGGCTACCTTTAACAATTATCAAGAGTTGGTCGACAAGGCTCTCATTATGGAAGGCAAGTAGCAGCAGGTGGAGAATCGCAAGAGGAAGTACGGATAGGGAAAGTACAACTCTGGAGTTCAGCAGAAGCCCCGCTATACCCCGTACTCAGAAAATAATGGATTATGATCCGGCAAGTATGGTGGACACACTCACCATAACCATGGAGGACATTCACATCATGGAGGAAGCGGACACAATCATAATGGCCATAGTAATGGCAATGGGAACGGATGAAACGGCAATCAACATTGCTCCAACCCCGCTACATCGGCAAAGAAGGATCTGAGCCACATTACCTGCTTCAAGTGCAGGAAAACCGGACACTACGCCGCCGAATGTCCTGAGGCGAAGAACGGGAATGGCAATGGAAGCTATGGAAAGAAGCCCAATCCCTTCACCAGAGGTCAAGTGAACCATGCCAATGTGGAGGAAGTTTATGACCAGCCTGACGCAGTTGTTGGTAAGTTTTTGATTAATGCATTTACAGCCCTTGTTCTTTTTGACACTGGTGCATCACATTCATTCATATCAAGGGGGTTTGTGGATAAGTTTAAGTTGTCGACCGTAGCCCTTAAAACACCAATGTTAGTGAGTTCCCCAGGAGCAGAGCCTACGACTAGTCGGGGATGTTTCTAGTTGCCATTGACCATAGGGAGACACGTTTCACAAGGATTGGACGTAATTCTAGGCATGGACTGGCTATCCAAGTACGAGGGAAACATCGATTGTGCCAGTAAGTCAATTCTTCTCACAACCCCACAAGGGAAACAGATCAAGTATGTGTCAAGGCATACGCCAAGGAGGACTCAAGTGAATTCTCTATTGGGAGTTGTTCAGGAGGAAGTACCAGTTGTGAAGGATTATCCCGATGTATTCCCCGAGGAATTGCCCGGCATGCCACCAGATCGGGACATTGAGTTTTTGATCGAGCTATTGCCATGCACAAGACCGATATCCAAGAGACCGTATCGGATGCCCGCCAATGATCTGGAGGAAATTAAGATGCAGATTAAGGAATTATTGGAGAAAGGTTATATTCGACCAAGTTCATCACCTTGGGGAGCCCCAGTGCCTCTGGTTGACAAGAAGGATGGATCCTTGAGAATGGTTGTAGATTATCGTGTGCTAAACAAGGTGACGATCAAGAATAAGTAGCCTCTGCCAATGATCAATGATTTGTTTGACCAACTACAAGGAGAAAAAGTTTTCTCCAAGATCGATCTTCGATCATGAAAGTGCAACTATCCCTAGGTGGTTTTGGTAATTCCTAACAACATATAGCTCATTGAGCTAATGATATTCCAAGATTAATATTTCAAGAAAAGCTCAATAAATGGCATGGCATGGATGAGGAAAGTGGACCCCTCAAAATACTAAGGACACGAAGATTGGCTCAATCTCAAAGCTCAAGACTCTACATTTTATATTTTAGTGATCCAAGATCACATTGAGTCTATAGGAAAAACCAATACTATCAAGGAGGGATGAGGTGTTGCTTGATGAGGTTCTTGCTTCATAGTGCTTAGTGATATGCTCCAAAAACCCTCAACTACCTTCCCACATCCACATATGACCTAAACCAAAAGTCAAACTCGGCCCCACTAATTCTATCTATCCGGCGCCACCGAGTTCAGATATCATAGCCACTGCCACAAACCCTAGGCAAATCGGTCTCACCGATAGGGATCTCGGTCAGACCGAGATGGGGTTGTAATCTCTCTGTTTCCCTTTGTAACATTTCGGTCCTACCGAGATGAGCGATCGGTCCCACCGAGATTGCAATGTAAACTCTCTGTTTCCCTATTGTAACATTTCGGTCCCACCTAAATGAGCGATTGGTCCCACCGAGTTTACCTGACCAACTATCTGTTTAGCTTATTACCAAAATCGGTCCCACCGAGTTTGTGTAATCGGTCACACCAAGATTACGTTATGCCTTAACCCTAACCATATCTATCCTACCGAGTTGCATCTCAGTCCCACCGAAAATCCTAACTGTCACTAGGTTTGCTAAATCGGTCCGACTGAGTTTCTCAATTCGGTCTCACCGAGATTGGTAAATAGTGTGTAACAGTTAGTTTTTGTGTGGAGGCTATATATACCCCTCCACCCACTTTTCATTTGTGGAGAGAGCCATTAGAACGAACCTACACTTCCAACCTATATTTTCTGAGAGAGAACCACCTACACTTGTGTTGAGACCAAGATATTCCATTCCTACCATATGAATCTTGATCTCTAGCCTTCCCCAAGTTGCTTTTCACTCAAATCTTCTTTCCACCAAATCCATATCCTGTGAGAGAGAGTTGAGTGTTGGGGAGTCTATCATTTGAAGCACAAGAGCAAGGAGTTCATCATCAACACACCATTTGTTAATTCTTGGAGAGTGGTGTCTCCTAGATTGGCTAGGTGTCACTTGGGAGCCTCCGACAAAGATTGTGGAGTTGAACCAAGGAGTTTGTAAGGGCAAGGAGATCGCCTACTTCGTGAAGATCTACCGCTAGTGAGGCAAGTCCTTCGTGGGCGATGGCCATGATGGGATAGACAAGGTTGCTTCTTCGTGGACCCTTCGTGGGTGGAGCCCTCCGTGGACTCGCGCAACCGTTAGCCTTCGTGGGTTGAAGTCTCCATCAACGTGGATGTACGATAGCACCACCAATCAGAACCATGACAAAAACATCCATGTCTTCAATTGCGTTTGAATTCTCCAAACCCTTCCCTTTACATTCTTGCAAGTTGCATGCTTTACTTTCCGCTGCTCATAGACTCTTTGCATGCTTGCTTGAATTGTGTTAAGATTGCTTGACTTGTGCTAAGATAGCTAAAATCTGCCAAAGACTAAAATTGGGAAAAGGATAGATTTTTAATTGGTCAATTAGTCTAATCACCCCCCTCTAGACATACTTTTGATCCTACAAGTGGTATTAGTGCTTTGGTCTCCATTTGCTTTGATTTCCATAGCTTTTGTTGGTCATAGCCTTGGTTTCACAACCTAGGAGAGTATGGCGTCTAGCGAGGGAAATTATCACCGTAGAGGTCCTTACTTTGATGGTACTAATTTTGCTAGTTGGAAGCATAAGATGAAAATGCATATTCTTGGACATAACCCCGCCGTTTGGGCTATTGTGTGTGTTGACTTGCAAGGTGAATTCTTTGCTGGGAGAGAACCAAATCGTGAAGCCACCGCGGAAGAGTTGAAAATGGTGCAATACAACGCTCAAGTGTGTGGTATCCTCTTCAACGGATTATGCCTCGAAGAATTCAACAAAATCAGTCGTCTTGAGAATGCAAAGGAAATTTGGGATACTTTGATTGATATGCACGAAGGTACCGACTCCGTCAAGGAATCCAAGTTGGATGTGCTTCAAAGTCAACTTGACAAGTTCAAAATGAAGGATGGTGAAGGTGTCGCTGAAATGTACTCTAGGCTTGCTCTTATCACAAATGAGATTGCCGGCTTAGGAAGTGAAGAGATGACCGACAAATTCATCATCAAGAAGATCCTAAGAGCCTTGGATGGAAAATACGATACTGTATGCACATTGATCCAAATGATGCCAAATTACAAAGATCTCAAGCCAACGGAAGTCATTGGAAGAATTGTTGCTCATGAGATGTCACTCAAGGATAGGAGGAGCTCCATAACAAGTCAAGTGGTGCTTACAAAGCCTCATGTGAAGCCCCCACATCATCAAGTGAGAAAAAAACCTTCAATGAAGAATTGAGCTTAATGGTGAAGAACTTCAACAAGTTCTACAAGAATAGAAGCAAAGAGAGAAGTTCCAAGTCAAGGTCCTACAATGACAAAAGATCTTCTAGTTGAGAGGGAAACTGCTACAATTGTGGAAGACCCGGACACTACTCCAGTGAGTGTACGGCTCCCCACAAGAGAAGAGAAGATTCTCCCAAAAGAAGAAGTAGAAGAGAAGAATCACCATCAAGGGAGAGAAGGAGTAGGGATGATCGATATGAATGAAGACCCTCTCGGAGAAGCAAGGATTCGGAACGGAAGGACAAGTCATCAAGGATCTACACAAAACGAAGACATCAAGCTCATGTTGGTGAATGGGTATCCGGCTCCGACTCCGACAATGACTCCGAGAGAAGCTATCACTCCGACTCCGAGTATACTCAAGATGAAGGTGTTGCCGGTCTAGCACTTGTGTCAACCAACTCCTACGACATATTTGATTCACCAAATGAAGGAATTGGAAGATGCTTCATGGCCAAAGGTCCAAAGGTATCACACCCCGAGTATGTTGATTTCAATAGTGATGAAGATGACTTGTTAGGTGATGATGATTTACTTGTTGACAACTATAGTGATGAATACTATGATGAAACTAATGGCAATGGTAAGGAGAAGATTGAGTCTCTAACTAAAGAACTAAAAACTCTTAAGTTAGCTCATGAAACTATCTTAGGAGATCATCGAGAACTTTTAAGGAATCATGAGAAATTACGTTTTGAAAAGCTCAACCTTGAGCAAGAGCATGAGTTCTTAAAGGCAATCAATGATGATCTTCGCAAGAAAAGTTCTTCTTACATTGCCAAGTGTTTACTATTATCCACTTACATGCCTCAAGTCAAGTCTAGTAACAAGAACAAGAAAGATTCTTCTACTAGTAGTAACAATAATCATGCTAAATCCAATGTTGTTGCTTCTAGTAGTTCTCTTGATTCCACTAATGATTCTCTTAGCCAAGTTACACTTGAGCAAGAAAACAACTTATTGAAGGGAATCATAGAGAAAGGTGTCTACAAGAGCCTTGCCGGGAGTAAGCAGTTCGAGGAAATTGTACGCAAGCAAGGAAGGCACCGGAAGAATCAAGGTATTGGTTTTGAACGAAAGTTCAATGCCAATGGAGTTGAGTGGGAAGAATATCAATACCCCAAGACGAAGTTTGTTCCTCAACAAGAGAAGTATGATCCTACTTCTTTCAAAGGGACACAAGCTCAAGATGATCTTCCACCACAAGACCACAAGCAAAAAGGCAAGGACAAGCTTCAAGAGGAAATTGATGCATTTGAAGAAGCTCCTAAGGCCTTAGTCAAGTGGGTTCCCAAGACTACATCAAGTTCCACTTTATCAAGTACAACTACAACTCCGAGGATTCCCATCAAGATGTTGTGGATCCCGAAGAAGAAGAACTAGAGAGTTCTTGAGGGTGACTCCGCCAACATATTCACTCTTATCATTTTGGCAAGAACAAGTGCAATCAACTTCCACATCTTGCACTAGTTCAAGGAGTCACAAACCCTGTTATTGGTAAGACAAGGGACAAGGTAACCTAAAGCTTTCATAGACATCATCTTGTGTGTGCATCACTCTATGTCTATGGATATCCTTGTTTGTTCCATGTGGGACTAACCCGTCTAGGTATTGAAAGTGCAACTCACTCCAAAGGATAGCTCCAAATGATCTACATCAACATAGAGCATCCACATCTTCAACACCTACATGAAGTCATCATCGACAAAACCCAAGGTTAGTTCATCCCTCTTAGGGGGATCTCACATCTAGGGGGAGCTTTACTCTAACAATTGAGTTAAAGCAACTCTAATGATGTGAACACAACAACGCTTTATGTAAAAGTGGTAACCCCACTTGTGCTTAAACGATGAGTATGACCTATGATCAAATGTTCTCATTTGACTCCTAAGTCAATATACTCATATATAGATTACCTAGTCATTGCCAATTGCTTGATAGATGCTAGAATTGTTTGTGCGTGCTTTGCCATATATTTCATTTGTCATTTTATTGTGTGAGTATGTTGGTTGCATAATTTACTCATTCGAGGACATCCACTTGTTGTTTTGATTGATTGGTTTCCTTTTCTTTTGGCCAAGTGGATGGACAAGAATGCCTAAGAACCTTCTCTAGCTATCTATGCTTTTCTCGTCTCAAACTCTATTCATGCTGATCAATTCAGATTCGAACCATTCTATGTGAGGAGCACTCGGAGTCCCCGATTCATCATAGACTTAAACTTCCAAAACTTCTTTGTGTGTTTCAGTCTGACTGATTCATCCATTTCGGTCATACCGAGATCACTAAGTCGATCTAGGTTTTCAATCTCGGTGCAACCGATTCGAACTTTTCGGTCACACCGAGTTTCAGTAACTGCTTGCAGTTATGAATCTCGGTGCCACCGAGTTGTTCGACTCGGTCACACCGACAGGGTCAGGCTATATATATATCCACGGGTCAAATTTTGGAAATCTTTTTGAACCTCCTCGCTCGTGCTTAGCCTGCTCTGCCTCCCTGGGTCTCCGGATCATCCTCCTTGTCACCAGCCGCCTCCTGCCGCTGGTCTCCGCCGCCGTCAACGGGATCATCTCCGCCGTTGCCGCAGTAGCAAGTTCATCGCCGAACTAGGGTATGAACTTGAACTTTGTGTTGTTCTAACTCCGATTCCCCAGCACATTGCTTTGCCATGTATCTTGCCACGATTGAGATCATTCTATCCATCGAAAACACTCTATAGTTTAGTCGTGAATTGAAAATTTAGGGTTAGGTTTCCGCCGAAACCATCTCGGACCGACCGAGTTGATGAAATCGGTTCCACCGATTTGGCTCAGGCCATTGCACATGTGATTCTCGGTCTGACCGAGAATTGCAAATCGGTGTGACCGAGTTCAGCACTTTGTGAAACCCTAGCAGTCTCGGTGCCACCGAACTGTGACTCGGTCTGACCGAGTTCACTAGTTTAGGTTCCAAAAGTTGCTTCGGTATCACCGAGTTTGCAAATCAGTAGATCCGAAATGCTATATGTGGTAAACTAAAACTAAGTTTTTAATTCATTCTTTTAAAAACCTCTGTATTTTTTGATGCTCATCCACTCTACCTCATCTATAATCTATTCACAGGGTCAGCTGTCAGTGTTTGCATTATGTCTGATCAAAGTGACAGTCAGAACAAGTCAGAGGAGCAGGTTCACTTGAGTGAGGGCACTAGTCCCTCTAGCAACTCAGATGATGGCAGCAGGAGCACACCAAGCAATCTCCCAAAGGCTGCCACCAGGGCCAGAAAGAAGAAAACTTCTGAATCTGAGGATGAAGACTATGTGGCAGTTGAGGATGAGGCCACTTCCAAAAGGAAAGTGGTCAAGAAGGAATATAGCACTGCTGCTACCACTAAGCCTGGTATGAAGACCAAAGTACCTGCAAAGGGAATTCCCATGTCTAAAGCCAGAGCCTCTACTCAAGTACCTTTGGAATCTGAACCCAAAGAGGGTGCTGCAGAAGGAAAGAAAAGGAAAGAGATGGTCAACAAGACCACTGCCAGAGTGCTTGGGAGATCCTCAATCATGAGAGACTCTGAAGAGGAAGAGGAAGAAGATGATGCACCAGCACCTAAGGCGCAGAAACTTATGGGAGATGCCATAAGGTCAGGGGCTGCTTCATCTAAGCCCAAAGAAGCTTCTAAGCTAGCTGCTCCAAAACCCAAAACTACACCAAAGAGGAGTACCAGGAACATTCCAGCTACAGAGAAGAACAAGGCCCCAATGCCTAAAGCTGCAATGGAAGAAGAAGATGATTCTGTTGTCTTGAGGAAATTGAAGCCAAAAATTCTAGATCACAATGATGCTCATCCAGTTGCAGAGAACATAAAGATCAGGAAGGACTCGGGTCTAAGGCTATGGAGAGAGTCTGATCCATATGCCACCAGGAGAAGGACTGCTGTGGACTACAGGTTCCATACAAAGGAACAGCAGGACTTCTATGAGACCATCCTGCTTGACAAGAAGCCCATAGTGTGTGACATGAGATGGGTTGATTGGAAATTCATTGAGGAAAATGAGGATCACTTCCCTGATGTATATGACAGCTTCAAGGCGTGCGGAGTTGATGAGTTTGTGGCTCAGAAGCTCACAAAATGGAATGATGAGCTCATCATGCAGTTCTACTCCACAACTCGCTTCTACCCAGATGGAAGGATTGTGTGGATGTCTGAAGGCACTAGGTACCAGTCAACGATTGCTGAATGGGCAAAATTGATCAATGCTCCAGAAGAGAGTGAAGATGACTTGGATGTCTATGCCAAGAAGAAGAAGGATCACAACACCATGGCACACATATACAAGGAGATCCCAGATGCTGCTCTTGAGACACATAAGTTTGGATCTATACATTACCTTCTGTCAGGCTTGCCAACTATCAACTGGATCCTCGTGCACACTCTCTTGCCAAAGTCAGGTGATCACAAGATGATTAGAGGCCATGCAATTAACTTGCTTCACATCTTTGATGTCCCATAGAAGTTCAAAGACATGAGCCTAATAGTGGAAACCATAAAGAGGACAACTGCAGATCAAAAGAGGAGTTGTGGGTATGCCCCACAGATCCAGGAGCTGATTAACTCCAAGATGGGCATTGGCACATATCTGCTGGACAAGGAGCACCTGCCCATCTACCCAGAATTTGAGGACAACACTGTGGTGATGGATGAAAATGAACCATCTTCTGTGCATGCACAAGTCAAGAAGGGGAAGGCAAAGGCTAAAAAGGCTGCAAGGATGCCAACTACTGAAGAAGCATCTTAGTATCTTCTGAAGAGCAAGCAAGATCAGCTTGGCTACTTGATTGCATCCACTCTGAGGATTGAGAAGGGACTGGCCACCCTGACTCAAAACCAGGAGAGCTTGGAAAGGAACGTGGAGCAGAAGTTCTATGACTTGGATGTGAAGGTAATTGAGATCCCGTCTGTTGTGGAGCAACTTCAGTATGATATGCAGGAGAGGAAGGGCAAGACAACCACTGATGCATTTGCCAGAGTGCCTAGAGCTCAGAGGTCTGCTGCAGTGCCTGTTCCAATCACCAGAGCCACTTCATCTGCACCAGCTACAGCTTAAGTGCCACCAGCTCCAGCACCCACTCCATCAACTCCATCTACATCGACTGAAGCCTTCGTTCTTGGAGTTATCCGGACACCACCACCTGAAGACCAAGCCTGAGAGATGATTTAGTGCTATGCATTTTCTAGGAACTTTTTGGTAACTTGTTGCCAAAGGGGGAGAAAAATGTATAGATCATAGGCTTCGAGAGAGAGTGTTGCTTTTTTATTCTCTTTTGTTTTGGTGGTTGAACTTTATTTTCTTTGCTTGATTGAGATACTTTCTGTCTGTGTGATACTTGTATGATCATGTGTGTTTGATCATATGCTACATTAATGCTTGTTGGATGACATTATCTTTTTATCCCTATATGATCATTCACTTTGCTTGGTGATGAGTGCATGTATTTCATTATTACCATTTTAAGCGCTCCACCAAGATGTATGTGACATGGAAGAGTAACCCATGAGCCTAACTCTCTGTGCATTTGCAGTCCAAAGCAAATCATAGACTATGCACAAATTTAGGGGGAGCTCTTGCTTTTCACATACTTCTCAAAGCGACGATGTTTTCACTCTTATTATCATTCCTCGAAGCTTTGATCTATATGTTGTCATCAATTACCAAAAAGGGGGAGATTTAAAGTGCAACTATCCCTAGGTGGTTTTGGTAATTCCTAAAAACATATAGCTCATTGAGCTAATGATATTCCAAGATTAATATTTCAGGAAAAGCTCAATAAATGGCATGGCATGGATGAGGAAAGTGGACCCCTCAAAATACTAAGGACAAAAAGATTGGCTCAAGCTCAAAGCTCAAGACTCTACATTTTATATTTTAGTGATCCAAGATCACATTGAGTCTATAGGAAAAGCCAATACTATCAAGGAGGGATGAGGTGTTGCTTGATGAGGTTCTTGCTTCATAGTGCTTAGTGATATGCTCCAAAAACCCTCAACTACCTTCCCACATCCACATATGACCTAAACCAAAAGTCAAACTCAGCCCCACCGATTCTTTCTATCCGGCGCCACCGAGTTCAGATGTCATAGCCACTGCCACAAACCCTAGGCAAATCGGTCTCACCGATAGGGATCTCGGTCACACCGAGATGGGGTTGTAATCTCTCTGTTTCCCTTCGTAACGTTTCGGTCCTACCGAGATGAGCGATTGGTCCCACTGAGATTGCAATGTAAACTCTCTGTTTCCCTTTTGTAACATTTCGGTCCCACCGAAATGAGCGATCGGTCCCACCGAGTTTACCTGACCAACTCTCTGTTTAGCTTGTTACCAAAATCGGTCCCACCGAGTTCGTGTAATCGGTCACACCGAGATTACGTTATGCCCTAACCCTAATCATATCGGTCCTACCGAGTTGCATCTCAGTCCCACCGAAAATCCTAACGGTCACTAGGTTTGCTAAATCGGTCCGACCAAGTTTCTCAATTCGGTCTCACCGAGATTGGTAAATTGTGTGTAACGGTTAGTTTTTGTGTGGAGGCTATATATACCCCTCCACCCACTCTTCATTTGTGGAGAGAGCCATTAGAACAAACCTACACTTCCAACCTATATTTTCTAAGAGAGAACCACCTAAACTTGTGTTGAGACCAAGATATTCCATTCCTACCATATGAATCTTGATCTCTAGCCTTCTCCAAGTTGCTTTCCACTCAAATCTTGTTTCCACCAAATCCATATCCTGTGAGAGAGAGAGAGAGTTGAGTGTTGGGGAGACTATCATTTGAAGCACAAGAGCAAGGAGTTCATCATCAACACACCATTTGTTACTTCTTGGAGAGTGGTGTCTCCTAGATTGGCTAGGTGTCACTTGGGAGCCTCCGACAAAGATTGTGGAGTTGAACCAAGGAGTTTGTAAGGGCAAGGAGATCGCCTACCTCATGAAGATCTACCGCTAGTGAGGCAAGTCCTTCGTGGGCGATGGCCATGATGGGATAGACAAGGTTGCTTCTTCGTGGACCCTTCGTGGATGGAGCCCTCCGTGGACTCGCGCAACCGTTACCCTTCGTGGGTTGAAGTCTCCATCAACGTGGATGTACGATAGCACCACCTATCGAAACCACGACAAAAACATCCGTGTCTCCAATTGCGTTTGAATTCTCCAAACCCTTCCCTTTACATTCTTGCAAGTTGCATGCTTTACTTTCCGCTGCTCATAGACTCTTTGCATGCTTGCTTGAATTGTGTTAAGATTGCTTGACATACTTCCCTCTAGACATACTTCCGATCCTACAGATCAGGATATCACCGGCTGAAGATTCAAGAACAGGATATACCCAAGACAACTTTTACCACGAAATATGGGCTTTATGAGTACACGGTCATGTCTTTTGGTTTGACTAATGCCCATGCGCTATCTTCTTCTTCCTCTCAACGTTAGAGAAACACGTTCACAGAGAGCACACAAGCATCTCCACCCAGTGCTCCACCCTCTCCCTTCATCTCCCTCGCTCAACTGACTTCCTGAATTGGTTCCTCTCACCTCCCTCTACCCTTCCCCTTCCTAGTGCGCCTTGGAGTCGCCCGTAGTGGCCATTACGAGGCAGAGAAACAGCCACCATTAAACACCACAGCCTTCTCGGATTCTGACCTCCCCAAGCCAATATAAAGCACCCCTGGGAGCCCCTCTCAACCCTCGTCCGAAGCCCTCTCCTTCTGGAGCTTTTCCCCTCCCTAACCTTGCCAATTGCTTGCCGGAGTTCGTGAAATCCGGCGACCTATCATCGTGCATACAGGAAGCAATCTACAACCACAACTCGTTCAAGTGGTTCACCTCATCGTCCTCTACATCGTTCCGCACGTGTCCTTCGCCGGAGCACACCGGAGACACCTTCTTCCCAGTCTCCGGCGACAAGACCGGTGAGAACCCAGCCAGCGAATCACAGAGTGCCACTTGTCACTGGCCTATTTTTTTTCTTTTTTAAGAATTTTTCCAAATTCGGATTCTTTACCAAATCTTCTTTCTAGTATATCTTTTAATCTATAGATCCATTTAGTTGATTCTTTTTCCTACTAGTTCATCAAAATATCCTCTATCCAGATAACCAAACGAAAAATATTTTTGAAAATTTTAAAATTTGAATTCAAACAGATGTGAATTCAAACTTCGTTAGGTCGTAACTAGAGTTTCGTAACTCCGTTTTAGGTGATTCTTTTTGCAAATCGAAGCTTGTGACATGTACTTTCTATTAAAACCAGAACCATTTATTTTAGTTGCTATAAAAATTACGTTCTGTGCATAAATTTTATTTGGTTGTTTTTGGAGTTTTTCGAAGTCTTTATTCGTTTTCTTTTTGATTCTTTGCTTGTATGCTTATGTATGTCATTTCTTGCTTATGCTAGATCATCCGGAGTGCGAGGCTTTCTACTACGAATCTTTAGAGTTAAACAAACGTCAGCATGGCAAGTTCACACTTTGATCATAATTTTTAATACCCAGTTTTTACTATGCATTAGTTTAACCCTCAAAGATTGCATGAGTAGGATTGGGAACATGTGGTTACGCTATGTAGTTCATGTGGTAGGAACCTATAACCTTTGATCACCCCGGGAATATTCGCTATGTCATATATTGCTTAGCCATGCTCATAGATGGGGATTGGTATGTGTGATCCATGCAAGTTGTGAGATATAATAATTTTGGGATAACATAAGGTGGCAACTTTAATACACATTCTGGGTGGATTGTTTGGGGCACTTGAGTAAGTAGTGCTTGCCCAAGGGGAATCCCGGAGTACCCATGTGATTACCCTAGGTCTGCCACCTAGGGTCAAAGGGATCATAAGATATTTCATGCCTAGAAACTTCTGTGTGCAGCCACAAGCCATTATGGGCTCTGGCATAGTTGAGTAAGTTGTGTGACCTCTTTCCGTGGTAGACTAGCTGATGTAGGGGAATGTAGGTGTACCCGTCTACCCAGGGTTAAGGGGAAACGCTTCTGAAAGGCTATGTCTCGATCTTCCGATCATGGAGGTGGTCGAGTCTCGTGGGGAAAAGTGCGCAAACCTCTGCAGAGTGTACAAACTAATCATGATTAGCCGTGTCCCCGGTTATGGACAATTTGAGTATCTAGAACTGAATTATTGGTTGATCTCATCACTCTTTAATGAAATTATTGGGTTACTAATAACTTGGGAATTTTGGGATTGAGTTGGAGGAACCTTGATAGAGGCGAGGGTGTCCCGATCTTTCGATGAGATGATAACTATCGATTTGGTGGAGTAGACTTTGACGATACGACTACAAACGTGCACGATGTTGCGCCTTACCAATCGCTAAACCAACTCCGAGAGGTTATTGACCACGTCGGAGCACGATCAACCTGACCACGAAGGTCTGTTCCTGCAAGCAATCGAAGAACAAGCAAGAATATGCTAAAGCAATCTGAATAGTGCGAATATATATATATATATATGAAGTGTTGATAAAAGTGGGGTTCTAAAAGTGGTCTTGGTCTAGTTGTTGGACACAAACGAAATACACGAAGTCGCAACAGTGGCTAACTTTTAACTAATTAAAACCCATGGTATAAATGATGCCTTAAGGGCTATATTTATAGGGAAAAGAGAGGGGATTTTGTCCACCCTTGGCAAGGTGGGACTAAAACACCTCCTAAGTCATTTCCCCTACAATATGGACTCTAAAAATAGATTACATGGGCCTGGCCCAAAATAAGGTGGCGCAACACAAATAATAAGCTATTTATGAAATTTATGAAAGTCCATCTTGTATATTTCGTCCATCTTCTTGTATGTCATCATGGTGGCCTCAAAGTACAGAAATCTCCACTTGAACGTCTGTTCTTGTTCTCTTCGCACGCACCTTCATCTCCATGCTTGACCATGCTCCAATATTCATCCTTCTTGTCCGTGCTAGGCCCTTCAATTGCAAGAAACACAAATGTATCTAAGTTAGGCAACATCATATTCTCATGAACACTAGAAACATTACCAAGAAACGAAAGTACCTGATAATTTAATTAGCGTATCTGAGCTCTAGCAACTGTTCCAAGAGGTAAGACAGCAGGGGATATGGGTGTAACTGTGGTTGCCATGTCCTCATCATCCTCCCCTTCTTGAAAAGAAAGCCGTCCTCGGCGTTGCTTAATCTGAAATGTGGCTAACAAAAGAGACAAGGTGTGCACGTTGTATATGTATATGTCATCCATTTTTACTGATCTCAGTTGGGGCACATGTGACATGGTTATACAAGAGAACCCTTCAAAAGTCGTGAAATATAAAGCCATATATTATCTGATAGAGGCAAAGGTGTCCCGATGTTTCGATGAGATGATGGCTATCGTTTTTTGTGGGAGTCGACCTTGACGATCTGACTACGAACGTGCGAGACGTCGCGCCTTAGCAATCGCTAAACCAACTTCCGAGGGGTTATTGACCACGCCGGAGCACGATCAACCTGACCACGAGGGCCTGTTTCCTGCGAGCAAACGAAGAACAAGCAAGAAACTGAGATTGCAATCTGGATATTGCAAATATAAGATGAAAGCTTTATTGATCAAGGTGGGGTTCTGTGACGCCTTGGTCTGGTCGTTGAACACAAACGAAGTACGCGAAGTTGCAGCTATGGAAATTTTTTAATCTAAACAAAACCCAAAGTCTAAACGACGCCCTAAGGGCTGTATATATGGAGGAAGAGGGGGGAATTTCGTGGCCCTTGAGGGTGGGGTCCGAAACCAACCCTAACTCTTGTTTCCCCACACATACGGATTCTAAAAATAGCCTATACTTAAGTATTTCGAAATTACATGGGCCTGGCCCATTAATAAGGTGACACAGCACCTAGAATAGCCTATGGACGAATATTATGAAGTGGCATCTTGTATATTTCGTCCAAGGCTTCATGCACTCCTTATGGCGGCTTCAAAGTCCAGAAATCATCACTTGTAACTCCGTTCTTGATCCCCTTGCGCATGCCATCAACTCCATGCGTGTTCTTGCTCCAATGTTCATCCTTCTCCAAGCTAGGCCCTTCATTTGTAAGCAAAACAAATGTATCCAATTTAGGCAGCATCATAATCTCATAAACATTAGAATCATTACCAAGAAACGAAAGTACCTGGTAATTTAATTGGCGTGCGCGAGCTCTAGTAATTGGTCCAGTATATGTAACAGTAAGGGCTGTGGGTGTAACAATGGTATTGATGTCCTCATCATCCTCCCCTTCTTGAAATGAAGTCGTCCTCGATGGAAGCTCATCTTCCTCAACCAAATAAGGCTTCAAATCTGCAATGTTAAAAGTGGGACTAACCCCAAAATCTGCAGGTAGCTCAAGTTTATATGCATTATCATTTATTTTCTCTAACACCTTAAAAGGACCATCAACACGTGGCATTAGCTTTGATTTGCGCAGATTAGGAAATCTATCTTTACGCAAATGTAACCAAACAAGATCTCCAGGTGCAAACACAACATGTTTTCTACCCTTATCTCCAGCAAGTTTATATTTAGCAGTCATACGCTCAATGTTTTCCTTAGTTAACTCATGCATTTTTAAAATCAATTCAAAACGTTCTTTAGCATCAAAATTAACCTTCTCCGAAGATGGAAGAGGCAACAAATCAATAGGTGCACGAGGTAGGAAACCATACACAATTTCAAAAGGGCACATCTTAGTAGTAGAATGCAATGAACGATTATAAGCAAATTCAATATGAGGCAATCATTCTTCCCACATTTTCTTGTTATTCTTCAAAACAGCCCTAAGCATAGTAGACAATGTTCTATTGACTACTTCAGTTTGTCCATCAGTTTGGGGGTGACAAGTAGTACTAAAAAGCAGCTTAGTCCCCGACTTAGCCCATAAACATCTCCAAAAGTGGCTAAGAAATTTAGTATCACGATCTGAAACAATAGTATTTGGCACACCATGTAAGCGAATAATTTCACGAAAGAACAAATCAGCAACATTACCAGCATCATCACTTTTATGACATGGTATAAAGTGTGCCATTTTCGAGAACCTATCCACGACAACAAATATGCTATCCTTCCCCTTCTTTGTTCTAGGTAAACCTAAAACAAAGTCCATAGATATATCCTCCCAAGGAACACTAGGTACAGGAAAAGGCATATATAAACCATGAGGATTGAGTCGTGACTTAGCTCTTTGACATGTAGTGCAGCGAGCAACAAAACGCTCAACATCCCGTCTCATCTTTGGCCAAAAGAAATGTGTAGCAAGTATATCCTCCGTCTTCTTGACGCCAAAGTGTCCCATTAATCCTCCTCCATGCGCCTCCTGCAACAACAAAAGACGAACGGAGCTAGCTGGAATGCATAGCTTGTTAGCACGAAACACAAATCCATCGTTAAGAACGAACTTGTTCCAAGTTCTCCCTTCCTTACAATTCTGCAATACATCTTTAAATTCAGCATCATTAACATATTGATCTTTGATGGTCTCCAAACCAAATATTTTAAAGTCAAGTTGTGAAAGCATAGTATAACGACGAGACAAGGCATCAGCAATAACATTTTCTTTACCCTTCTTGTGTTTAATGACATAAGGGAAAGTCTCAATGAATTCAACCCATTTAGCATGTCTACGGTTCAGTTTTGCTTGACTTTTAATGTGTTTCAAAGCTCAATCCCTCGAATAGGTGGTAATCCCGGTGGCACATCTTGTGGAAAGACGTCAGCGAACTCCTGCAAAATGTTAGTGACAGCAGAAGGCAAAGAGGAAGGCACGTCCTCGAATGAAAATAATGCCTCTTTGCACACAAAAGCATAGCAAACAGATTTGCTAAAATCTAGATCATCAATATCAGATTTGGTGGCAAGTAAACATGCACTTTTCAATTTAATTTCAGAAGCAACACTAGATTGTTTATTATTATTAGGCTGCATTTGTTGCTCAAATTCTTTTGCCACAATCTGATTTTCACTCTTATTTTTCTCCTGTTTTGCTTTATTAGCTCTATTAATATCATCTTTCAAAATGGAATCAGGAGTCATAGGAAGCAAAGTAATATTTTTATCCTTATGAACAAGAGTATACTGATTGTTTCTACCATGGTGAATAGAATTTTTATCAAATTGCCATGGTCTACCAAGTAATAAGGAACATGCTTGCATAGGTACCACATCACAATCAACATAATCAGCATATGTAGAGATACTAAAATGCACACGAACAGTACGTGTTACCTTAACCTTGCCGCTGTTGTTGAACCATTGGATGTAGTAAGGATGTGGATGTGGTCTTGTGGTGAGAGATAGCTTCTCCACCATCTCCATGCTAGCCAAGTTGTTGCAACTCCCTCCATCTATGATCACGCGAACAGAACGTTCCTTCACAACTCCCTTTGTATGGAACAAATTATGCCTCTAATTTTGCTCAGCTTGTGTAACCTGCACACTCAAAACACGTTGAGCAACTAAACATTCATACCTGTCAGCATCTTCAGGAGCCATGTATTGCGTCTCATGATCAGAATCGTCTCCACCGTGTTCGTCACGTGTAATAAGAGCCAAAGTCTCCTCATCATAGTCACTAGCGGACTCATACCCACCATCCTCAGTAACAATCATCACACGCTTAGATGGGCATTCTCTTGCATAATGACCTCCACCCTTGCAACGTCGACAAATAATATCATGTGTTTGCCCTGTTGATGCCATGGATGAAGAAGAGCTCTTTGCAGGCCCAGAAGGTGTGCTCTTGGCAGATAGTGGTGATTGTGCCTGCTTTATTGTATCACGGTTGGAGGCGGCAGCCGACGGAGGCGCCGGTGTAGCAGAACGTGTGGAAGTAGATGATGCACGTGGTGTCCATGATGAGGGTCGACCTGCAGAAAAGTTAGTCCGCGCCAATGCCTGTCGATCCTGCACTTCACGTTCAGCTTTACAAGCAAGATGGAATAAACGAGTGATATTAGTATACTCCTTATACTCTAGAATCGTCTGAATCTCTCTATTTAATCCACCCATAAAACGTGCAAGCATAGCTTCATTCTCCTCAACAATACCACATCTAATCATGCCAGTTTGTAATTCCTGATAATATTCTTCTACAGAATTTTTCCCCTGTCTTAAGCGCTGCAATTTTTGAAGTAATTCACGTTGATAATATGGTGGAACCCAACGAGTACGCATAGCAGTTTTCAAAGCAGCCCAAGTAGCAGGAATAGGATATAATCTACAATGCTCAGACCACCAAACACATGCAAAACTAGTGAATGCACAAACAGCAGCAGGAACACGTCTCTCCTCGGGATATTGTAAACATGTAAATCGTTGTTCAGTTTCTAATTCCCAAGTAAGATATATATCAGGAACATATCTACCCTCAAATGGTGGAATATTCAATTTTAGTTTAGGGAGATGGTCATGATCTCTTACCTGAGGGTGAGCCCTACCATTGCCATTATTTGCATGTGGACGACCTGGTGGTTGCTGTGCTGGTGGTGGTACGTAGTTCTGATTTTGATCAACCTCATCCTCGTAATCGCCGGCAAAATCATCCTCCTCCGCATCAGCAGCAGGAGCCACAGAAGTAGCAACAGCAACACCAACAGTTTGGCCAGGTGCAAGAGGGAGACGGCTCGCTCGGCGGAGGGCTGTTTCACGATGTGTAGGTAGTCGTTGTTGTTGTTGTTGTTGTTGTTGTTGTTGTAGAGGTGCGTTAGGTGCAGCCGGTGGTGGTGGTGGAAGACGCGCGAGCAATTCATTAAACCTGTTATCGAGCTTTGTTTCGAACGTCTTCTCCATGTCATCTATCTTCTCCATGGCCTCTTCAAATCTGTTTAGCACATCTTGCACCTGTCCATTCATCATTTGCTGAAATTTATCATGCAACTCCTTATTCGTCATGTTCTCCCAGTCAGTCTCGTCGGCTTCTGATCCTGCCATGGTTAGCAGCAATAGAAACACACAAGAATATGATCCTACAGACTACTAACAAGTGGTGGTGGTGGCGGGTGTCACAAATCCATCAAGCAAATCTCAAATTCTTACCAGTTCTTACCCAGCAGCAGGCGGTGATCGGTAACCGTTATAGTCAAAACTCTCAAAAGCTTGGATAGAGCGATTGCCAGGGAGAGTCAAACGCACGACGTAGATGTATGTGGAGCTGGGAAGGCTTATAGTATGGTAGCAAAAAGGGTCAGCAATAATCAATTCAGAGATGCAAAGTTGAATAAACGCTCAAGGACGGTACTGTGCTGGTCCTAGGCTAGACCGTGCTAGAGACGCGAGCCTAGAACACTAACAAAATCACGGCGCTGCACGTAAATAAGGGAAAAGCACACTCTGGAATTCTTTTTTTTTCGCTCTTTTTTTGCGCTCCTTTTTTTTGCGCTCCTCTTTTTTTTTCGAAAAATCACTATAATGGCGAGTGTCTCAAAACTCTTCCCTCGTCAAACTGATAGGATGGGCACGGATTTTTTTTTTCACTTTTTTTCAGAAATCAGGGCAGCGACGACGAAAAAGTGCGACAAAAAATCACTATGATGGCACGTGGCTCAAAAGACTGAGAAAAGCCTAAAAATAGGATAGGGAAAAAAAATTTGCCCGTGAAAATTTTGGCCTAAAAACTGCCCGGGGGTCTCCAGACTCTATTTTTTTTCGATACCTACGCAGGCAAGGAAACACGAATCGGAATTTAGATTGATCTCAAGAACAAACCTAATATGAGAAGAACTCGGATTGGTGGTGGATATATGGTTGTGGTATATGGCAGTGGTGGTGGTATATGGTAGCGGTGGTGGTATGACAACTTATGGATACAGATTGGTGGTGGTATATGGATACGGATTGGTGGTGGTATATGGATATGGATTCAGAGCGGTGGCGGATAAGCAAAAGTGGTAGATGGGAGATGGTGCGGCGGCGGCGTGACAACTTATGACCAGAACTCGAAACTCTAAAAGACTAGACTCTAAGACCAGCAACTTGACATGACGATGCAACCGCAAATTCAACAAAGCAAAAACCCTAAAAAGATTATGCAAAGGCTCAGATTGGTTCGGATATGATGAACTAACCCTAATTTTTTGTGTGGCTTTTTCGTGGACTGTAGGTATGAAGAACAGACTCGATCTAATCTACGAAAAACTGTAAAATCTCACCGAGCAACCTGGAAATCTGATACCACTTGATAGAGGCAAAGGTGTCCCGATGTTTCGATGAGATGATGGCTATCGTTTTCTGTGGGAGTCGACCTTGACGATCCGACTACGAACGTGCGAGACGTCGCGCCTTAGCAATCGCTAAACCAACTTTCGAGGGGTTATTGACCACGCCGGAGCACGATCAACCTGACCACGAGGGCCTGTTTCCTGCGAGCAAACGAAGAACAAGCAAGAAACTGAGATTGCAATCTGGATATTGCAAATATAAGATGAAAGCTTTATTGATCAAGGTGGGGTTCTGTGACGCCTTGGTCTGGTGGTTGAACACAAACGAAGTACGCGAAGTTGCAGCTATGGCAAACTTTTAATCTAAACAAAACCCAAAGTCTAAACGACGCCCTAAGGGCTGTATATATGGAGGAAGAGGGGGGAATTTCGTGGCCCTTGAGGGTGGGGTCCGAAACCAACCCTAACTCTTGTTTCCCCACACATACGGACTCTAAAAATAGCCTATACTTAAGTATTTCGAAATTACATGGGCCTGGCCCATTAATAAGGTGACGCAACACCTAGAATAGCCTATGGACGAATATTATGAAGTGGCATCTTGTATATTTCGTCCAAGGCTTCATGCACTCCTTATGGCGGCTTCAAAGTCCTGAAATCATCACTTGTAACTCCGTTCTTGATCCCCTTGCGCATGCCATCAACTCCATGCGTGTTCTTGCTCCAATGTTCATCCTTCTCCAAGCTAGGCCCTTCATTTGTAAGCAAAACAAATGTATCCAATTTAGGCAGCATCATAATCTCATGAACATTAGAATCATTACCAAGAAACGAAAGTACCTGGTAATTTAATTGGCGTGCGCGAGCTCTAGTAATTGGTCCAGTATATGTAACAGTAGGGGCTGTGGGTGTAACAATGGTATTGATGTCCTCATCATTATCACAAGAAGTCAAAGGCATGAAAATATTGCAACTCAGTTTGCACATATAAGTGAAGCTCTTATTCATATCAAAAGATTGAAAATGCTTGTCATTAAACCATCCCAACATTGATGAACCATCACCAAGATTAGAGGTCATATCAAAATGATTAAACATTGGCACAATTATTTTCAAACGTATTTGATACCAATTTGAGTTATTCCCTGATTCACATGGTTCTTTCGCATCAATAGTTAATTCAATGGGTTCACTCAAAATTGTTTGATCACATGGCAAAGTCAAATCATCAATAGGGTCCACTAAAATAGCTGGTGTGATCAAAGTAGTAGGTAGCTCATCATCGCATGGTGCATTAAAATTAACAAGGCATTCATCATACTCATGTGGAGGTGGAAGATTAATACCTTTGTCATTACCTATTATGGTTAACTCAGATGATGTAGGCACTCTAGGTGGCGACAGGTCACGTGGTGGAGGTGATATAGTGCTCACAACAATGGATGTTGTTGTCATAGTAGGCGCAGTGGTGGAAGGAACAGCCGTCACAACTTTTGGGATTTGCACCTTCCGCTTGTTTGTCTTCTAGGCAACACGTCTTGTTATCTCCTGTTCAGCTTTGTAAGCAAGACGAAACAAACGGTCCATAGGATAACACAGTTCATGAATTAGTATCTCCTGAATGTCACGGTTTAATCCTCCCCAAAACCTATCCATAAAATCATCTTTAGTTTCTTCTAGAGAGGAATGCAACCAGGTAGTTTTTAAATCATCATAATATTTCGTTACAGCATCACTACCTTGTTTTAAATGTTGCAACTTTTTAATCATGTCACGAGTATAATAAGCGGGGACGAATGTATGTCGCATGGTAAGTTTCAAATCATCCCAAGTAATAGGTATATAATCAGGGTGTAACCGACAATATTCACTCCACCAAACTACAACATAACTAGTGAAAGAACCAACCATAAACTTAACTTTTTGACGTTCATCAAAATTATTGGAAGCAAATATATTATTTATGTCAAACTCCCATTCAATATATAAAGCAGGTCTAAAACGGCTGTTAAATGGTGGTATAGAAACATTAACCTGATCATGTAAATTTGGATGTTTGTGCACCTCTCGTGACGGTTGTGGTATTTGCATAGGTGATGACACGTCTCCCACGATCGACAAACCCCATGAATTGACCCTAGATCCTGTCATGATTAGTAGAAAAAGGAAACAAAATCAAAAAATAATGTTCCTATGAACTACTGGGAAGTGATGGTAAAACGCTCACAGTATAGCAAATCAAAGTCTTACAAGTTCTTACCATGCAGCAGGTGGTGATCGGCAACCAGCGGTGTCAAATAACTCCAAGAGTTGGGTAAAGCGATTGCCAGGTGAATGTATGTATGCACGATTTGGAAATATGTGGAGCTGGGTTGGCTTTATATATGTGGGAAAAATGCTACAAAAATGTAAATTAATGCAAGCTGAAAATTCATTCAAAGTGGTCGAATGCTGGTTCTAGGCTAGACCGTACTAGAGACGCGAGCCTAAGACACAGATGAATTCACGCACAAACATGATGCCTGTGAAGCAGTAGGAACAGTCGTGGTCATAGCCAAATAAACTGCACGTATGAGCAACATCCAGAAGATTCCCAGGGCAACACGGACAACTCATTTTCTTTTAAATGTACACAGAGCTTTTTTCTTGGCCCGATCAAAAGTTCCCTTACAGATGTTGCCAAGATATGCAAGCCAACATTCTTGTAACCTGCAATAGAATCGGCTCCTTTTGTTTTAACCAACAGAACTAGAACGCAAAAAAATATTGCAAACTAACACACGGTTAGTACTTCTCAAAATAGAGTCTGAACAACATACTTCCCGAATGTGAATTATTCCCCTTTTTCAGCCAACCGTACCAAACTCACTTGCCTAACACACGTGTATTTTTGGGTCCCAACTGAACCAAATAAACCAACACTTTTTCTTTTCTATCTCCATCATGCACTGCAGCCAACGAACCCCCCTCTCTCTCTCTCTCTCTCTCTTTTTTCAAAGTCAAACGTCCCAACTAGGATTCCTCCACCAACAAACCTTACCAAAATTGTCAGACCGAAAGCATCTTTGTGCTAAAGAAAACAGATTCCAAGGATCTGACGTGGAGTAGATCGTCCAAACAATTCAAGAGCACGTGGACCCTTTCCTTTCTCCCTGATTTCTTTCCTTTTTCAGTCGTACCAGCCTTGCAAAGTGAAACTGCCAAGCGAAACCTTGCACCTTGCTATTTTTTTCCTTAAAGATGCGAACCAAATCTTTTACCTTCCTCTTTTATATTCGGTTGATCCAAGTTGCCTGCGAATCCGAATTAAAGAAGCATCAAAACTTTCCAACAAAATGAGATTTCTTCCCGAAAATCTAGCTACGTTATCTCTTTCCTTCAATCGGCCTCTTTTTTTCGTCCGTCAAACTTTCCAAACAGACTAGTTTCCTTTTATGGCGAATAACATGCAGATTCCTGGGAAATCGAAGCAATCAGATTTAATGCCTTCCAAACTCAATCTCCCTTCTCCTTTGGCCGCACCAAACTTGCCCTTTTTCTGCTTTTTTTATGCGCCAATCCCAACCTTCCAAATAAAACAAAGTTGCTTTCCTTGTACGTATCCCTTCGGTAATTTTTTTTTGCTGACCAAAACTTGCCAGAACGAATCTGGTGGTAGTACCCCTTACGGCTTCCTAGGAAATCAGTCCCAACAAGGCAACAATCGTAGCAAATCCTTTAAATCCTCCTCTCTTTTTTGAACTGATTTGATTACTTTCCATCTAGTACTTCGTGGCACGAATCCAAAAAGGAACAAACTCTTGTCAATCACGTGATGCTCTAGTGGCCGATCCAATCTTTCCTTCTATTTTTTTCTTTGCATACTCTAAACGTGCCCACTATTTCTCTTGGGATACGCACAAGATATCTCAAACTAGAAGAGTCCAAACGAAGGGATCAAAACCACTACATTTTTTTAATTTTCCTATCTCTTGCGTCGAACACTTCTGGACCGAATCTGGGAACCTCTTTTTTTTCAACTGAACACGACCTGGCTCTTGTGTTTTTCAATGAATAACGTGTCACAACAAACCATGATTCTCTTTCTGAAACTTTTGAGTTGTAGTTTTTTTATCTCTCTTGCCTTTGTCTTGAAGGAAGCTGCTTCTCAAGCACAGAATTTGAGATGTGATTGATGCGGCTAGTGCTCAAAGTGACAATTGATGAAGTGGGGGCGGAAAATATCTTGGCGAACACAATGGCAAGCAGATGCAATGGGGGTGGTGTGACGGAGGGGGAAGATGACAAGGCGGATGCGAAGTGGGATGGTGCAATCGGACGCAACGTGAACACGGCATGACTAGAACTCGAAACTCTAAAAGTTTAGACACTAAAAACCAGCAACTCGACACACGATGCAACGGAAATTTCAAAAATGCAAAAACTAAGTGGTAATTGCAAAAAGGCTCAGACTGTCTGAGACACGGATGAACTAATCAAACTTTTTTTGGCTTTTCATGGACTGTAGGTATGAATGACAGATGCGATCTAAACTATGAAAAACTGTAAAAATCTCATCGGGCAACCTGAAAACTGATATCACTTGATAGAGGCGAGGGTGTCCCGATCTTTCGATGAGATGATACCTATCGATTTTGTGGAGTAGACTTTGACGATCCGACTACAAACGTGCACGACGTTGCGCCTTGGCAATCACTAAACCAACTCCGAGAGGTTATTGACCATGCCGGAGCACGATCAACCTGACCACGAAGGTCTGTTCCTGCAAGCAATCGAAGAACAAGCAAGAATATGATAAAGCAATCTGAATATTGCGAATATATATATGAAGTGTTGATAATAGTGGGGTTCTAAAAGCGGTCTTGGTCTGGTCGTTGGACACAAACGAAATACACGAAGTTGCAACAGTGGCTAACTTTTAACTAATTAAAAGCCCTGGTATAAACGATGCCTTAAGGGCTATATTTATAGGGAAAAGAGAGGGGTTTTTTTCCACCCTTGGCAAGGTGGGACTAAAACACCTCCTAAGTCGTTTCCCCTACAATATGGACTCTAAAAATAGATTACATGGGCCTGGCCCAAAATAAGGTGACGCAACACCAATAATAAGCTATGGACGAAATTTATGAAAGGCCGTCTTGTAT
Source organism: Triticum urartu (assembly GCF_003073215.2). Lineage (NCBI taxonomy): Eukaryota > Viridiplantae > Streptophyta > Magnoliopsida > Poales > Poaceae > Triticum > Triticum urartu. The sequence continues at coordinate 267,141,702 of NC_053024.1, read as the reverse complement.
ATTTCGTCCATCTTCATGTATGTCATCATGGTGTCTTCAGAGTCCAGAAATCTCCACTTGAACCTCCGTACTTGTTCTTTTCGCACGCACCTTCATCTCCATGCTTGACCATACTCCAATATTCATCCTTCTTGTCCTTGCTAGGCCCTTCAATTGCAAGAAACACAAATGTATCTAAGTTAGGCAGCATCATATTCTCATGAACACTAGAAACATTACCTAGAAACGAAAGTACCTGATAATTTAATTGGCACATGTCAGCTCTAGCAACTGTTCCAAGAGGTAAAACAGCAGGGGATATGGGTGTAACTATGGTAGCCATGTCCTTATTAAACCTTCTCAATAATGGAATTTTAATAGTAATTAAAAATTTATTCATTTGTTGTAGGGTAAAATTTGCTTTATGCAAAAAATAAACTTAGAACCTCCACCAGCTAAATTTGCATATAGAGATAGTCTTTTTTAATTATTATTCTATGGTGTGAAATTGCCAGCATATTCCATGTGCTGACCTACATGGCTGCAACGTCTCATGTTGCAGAGTTTTTTGACGAGGATTAAAGGTGCGGTAGGTCATTGTTCTACACTCAGTTTGCCGCGGAGTTAGATGGACTCCTTTACCTTTGATGTTTCTGCAGTTATTTTTATTTAGATGGCCTTTGGCCATATTATTGTAGTAAATACTCTTTTGAGGACCTCGATGTAATAAAGTGTGTGATTGAACTCTGTTATAATTCCTCGTGTACTGTGTGTGTAAGCATACCGATCCAGGGATGACACTTAAGCACAGAGACTTCGGTCCATTTGGCCCGGGTCGCTACACATACTTTCACTAGTGCAGTCTCTCAACAGTGCTACATAATTGAATCATATAACTATCCCTCAACGTGCGAGACATAATCACTCCAAAGTTCTTATCTAGCGAAGAACATAAGATGAAATTGCTGTAGGCTACGAAACCACTCCAAAGTTATCTTTTTTGATTAATCCATTGAGCAATCCCTATAAGTGCGACAAATAGCCCTAGAGTTCATACTAAAATAACACCATATAATGCATATCAGTCAAGTCTAATGTCACCTAGATACTCCAATGTCACCACAAGTATTCGTGAGTCAATTATACAATATGCATTAAACAATTTTAGATTCATAATATTCAATCCAACAGACATAACTTCAAAGAGTGCCCCAAGGTTTCTACTGAAGAAAGAAGGATGAAAACATGCATCAACCTCTATGCCTAGATTACCGAAATCTCACCACGGGAATCTGCAAGTCGATTGCCAAAACATATATCAAGTGAATCAATATAACACCCCATTGTCACCATAGGCATCTACATGCAAGATATACATCAAGTGTTCTCAAATCCAAAATAATCAATCCAATAATAGTGAAACCTCAAAGGTAAAAACTCAATTCATCACAAAAAGATAGAGAGGGAGAAACATCATATGATCCAACTATATTAACAAAGATCATGGTACATCAAGATCGTGCGAGATCGGGAACACGAGAGAGAGAGAGAGATCAAACACATAGCTACTGGTCCATACCCTCAGCCCCGAGAGTGAACTAGTCCCTCCTTGTCATGGAGACTGCCGGGATGATGAAGATAGCCTCCGGTGATGATTTCCCCCTCTGGCAGAGTGCTAGAATAGGGCTGTAGATGGGATCTCTTTGGTATAGAGGCTTGCGGCGGCGGAGTCGAAGTTCTTGGTTTATTTCTGGTAGTTTCTCTATTTATAGGTATTTTCATCATTGGAATCATGTGAAAGGGAGTTATGATGGGCCCACAAGGTACCTAGGCACGACCACCCCCTAGCCGCGCCCAGGTGCCTAGTCAACTCCTCGTGGCTCTTCTGGTGCTCCCTCGAAGCTTCGGGGGTCTCTTTCGTTCCATAAAAACTCACCAAAGATCTTCAGCCCTTTCCAAGAACTTTCATTTCTGCATAAAAAACAACACCACAGTAGTTTTGCTGAAAACAGTGTCAGTCCAGGTTAGTTCCATTCAAATTATACCAAAACCATATAAACTTGTTATAACATGGCATGAATACTTAATATATTATAGATACATTGGAGATGAATCACCAAGCTTGGCTTCAAGCAGAGGGGAAGAGCGGTGGCATTCCTGGGATCCGAGCGGCGTCGACCTACATGTGTTGAAAATATGAGAAAATTACTACGAGATTTAATGAGAATAAATAGTAAATAAATTCTGCATGATAATAAGAGGGGATGAACTAATCATGCAAACTAGCAAAGTAGATGAATAGATCGTATCTAAGGCATGAACTAGAAATAAGAATTCTAGTATGATCTCAAACAAGGAGGTTAGAATCACATATGGTGTAGCGGGAGCATGACCTCCAGCGTTGATGTTGTCGCCCATGTCGTTATTGAAGAGGTTGCTGAGGCCGGGGAAGAAGTTGTCGCTGGCGAAGTCATCGCTGCCAGCAATCATGCGAGTGTGCCGCACAAAAACCTAATCACCCCTCTCCCGTACAGATCACGAGAGGCGGTGTTTTGGAGGCCTACTTTCCCTTCTCATGGTGCATGCCAGAAGGAGGGACGTAGGAGACTTGCGTGGCGGGGCAATGTTCTGGAACGGTGTGAAACCATATGTTGTGCCGACAGCTAGGGTAGACTTCTTCTTATCTATGTAGTGTGTGTCGGGCAGGTCATGGGAGTAAACCCCACGTCCAAGTCAGTAACAACCCCATGCTCCAAAAGAATAAGAAATGGATGAGTAATTAACGTGTCCATTTATTGGGAATTAATGACTTGTTAATTTTCCTAAGAAGCAAAAATTTAGAAAACATGCATAGCATTGTCATCGGGTCATTCCCGAAACCCGATACGACATGGCGTGCTGAGGTGAGGCGGGCGAGGAGGAGCGGGTGTGTAGGTCTGCTCTTCTCATGGTCACACAAGTGCTAGAAGAACTCACCTTATAAAGTGGCACAACTCACTCTCAGCTGGCAGTACGGGACTAAACGCTAGTCCCACTCACACTACACAGAACCATGCATGCATGGGACATGAGAATTTCAGAGTTTAGTTGGGCTTTGGGCCAAAGGCCTACTAGTCAAATCCAACACCATGCACTACTCTTCCTCACTACTGGCGGCTCCCGCAAACATGGCAGCTTCGTGGTTGTGGCGATGAGGCACGACCTCCATGGAGCCAACTGTAATGGCGACCATCTCTTTCTTTTGCTCCGGCTACGATTTTTCCTAGAGAGCTATGGAGCATGAGGAGGCCATGGTTGAAGTGGTGGGGTGAGGAGAAAGGGACCAGAGGATGATGAATGCGGATATGGCCGCGCCGCAGTTCATATAGCGGGTGAATGGTCTCGTTTGAACACGGAGTAGGTATGTGCTCTGGAAAGCATCACAGGCAGCGCTCTCTTGTGCAGCATGCCATTTAAAAGCCGACACCAGTGAGAGTTCACGTCCGCTATGGCCGGGCATAAATGTGACACTGACGCTCTGGAGCGGCGCGGGATGGAGTGGGTTTGTGTGGGATAAGGCTGCCAGGAGAGCGTGTGGCAGCTGTACGGATGCCTAGAAACCAGAGATGCTACACATACCTAAATATTGTTAGACGTAGTAATTTAGGTCTCTCCCCCAATGTGACTCTAGTGCTACCGGCACAGGTGCTACCATGATACGGGCTCCTGGGCCATCAGACTCTCAGATCGAACGACTCCCAGTAACTCTACAACATTTGCAAAAAGCCACATTTCGCTCTCTCTAACACACACACACAAGCGCGCGTGCACACACACACTCATACATAGACTTACTCTATGGCCTCACTATTACTCACACAAGAGTTGGACTTTTGTCGCTCTTGCGTAAAGTTTTGTTTAACATAATTTTTTCCTATGCCAACTAACAGGTGGGACCCACAAAACACATGCCAATTTAACTAGTCAAGAAAGTGCCACGTAGACTATTTATCCCATCAACAAAGAGCAATACGGTTCTCTACAGTGAGTTGGTGATCGTATAAACACCGCCAAACATATATATTGACCGTAAAGTATTATGAAGTCTAGTGACCATTTTTTTACAAATATAGTGACTGCTAGTGTATTTATCTCATTTCAAATTAAGTCATATAACTGGAAAGGATGCAGTATGGACTAGTAGTACTCCTACTATAGTACTACCTTGTTGGTTCTCGTCAACTCGCAGAAGGAGGAGCCCTCTCCCTCGCCCATGCTCGCAGTGGCTCGCATGACGAGGAGAAGCTTGCTTATTTACTACTACTAGTAGTAAGGCCTCTCCCTCGCTCATGCACATGGTGTTTAGCAGGACGAGGAGAAGCTTTTGACTACTGCGCACTCTCCCTCACCCATGCGGTGCACATGCAACCGTTGATTATTACCACAAAGTGAATCATTAGCACTTATCATACGAAAACTCAACTGATCAATGGCTATAGTTTGTGGAATTTTCTAGAGTTATCCACACACTTCACCTGCATAGCTTTCACCTCCACATGCTAGTGATGAAAAACAAATCCATTCAAGATCTTCAGTGGCCACTTTTTGGAGTTTGTCAGCCTAGTTGATGGTGTCCTGGACTAGGGGGTACTAACCTAGTCGACCCATAGTCCTTAGGCTAGGCCAGTGGGCCCACATTCCCGTTAAGGAAGACTCTGGAAGATGTACACCTGGATGAAATCAAGACAGTGTCTGCTGAAGACTTGATGTATACTCCAGGACATCCCCTGCCGCCTCCATGCGATCCTCTGGATACCGTCCATGTAACCCTAGATACCCAACCTGGCGTGTATATAGCCAAGGGGTATAGCCCGTAGAGGGGACATAATCGCAATTATATTCACCTAGCCCTAGAGGTAGAACACAACTCACGATCTCAAGGTAGATCAACTCTGTACTTGATACATCTCCATAAATATAAATGAGAGTAGGATGTAGGGTTTTACCTCCATTAAGATGGACCGAACCTAGGTAAACATTGTCTCCCCTATTCTTGTTACCATCGATGCGAGATCCATAGCTCGGGACCCCTACCCCAAGGTCTGTAGTGTGATCGCTGGAAGGATCAATGGCACTAGTGCTTTCATTGAGAGTTATGTAGTGTGATCGCTGGAAGGATCAATGGCCCATCTGCGGATCAACTGTGGCATCAGCCACGGAGACATTTATGTCCCTGGCCAACTCTTTGTGTTCGGAAGCATGATCTTCTGCCCCGACTCGGCAGGCCATCTGGCTTCCGTTGAGGACTATGTCCCGGGTGGATCATGACCTTCGGAGGCCTGGAGTACACCATGGACTCCCGTGTCGAGCTTGTCCTATCGGGCTGGATGCCCTGTCGTGTCGAAGAACTATCAGACATCGAAGGCTAGACTCCGGAACCAATCTCCTTCAAGGATGTCGAACTAGGCTCCCTAGCACCACCGAAGGAGCCTAGCACGATGACCCTGATACGTCCATTTTGCATCATGCTTTTATATCGATATTTATTGCAATATGGACTGTTATTTCACTTTATGTCACAATACTTATGGCTATTCTCTCTTATTTTACAAGGTTTACATAAGGAGGGAGAATGCCGGCAGCTGGAATTCTGGGCTGGAAAAGGAGCAAATATTTAGGGACCTATTCCGCGCAACTCCAAAAGTCCTCAAACTCCACGGAACATCTTAAAATAAATAAAGAAAAATCCTCGCCAAAGATGAAGGCCAGGGGGCCCACACCCTGCTCACGAGGGTGGGGGACGCGCCCCCCTACCTCGTGGGCCCCCTGGTGGCTCTCTGACGTCTATCTTCTCCTATATGAAGTCTTTCGATGAGAAAAAAATCAGAGGGAACTTTTCGGGACGAGACTCCGCCGCCACGAGGCGGAACCTTGGCGGAACCAATCTAGAGCTCCGGCAGAGCTGTTCTGCCAGGGATACTTCCCTCCGGGAGGGGGAAATCACCACCATCGTCATGACCAACGCTCCTCTCATCGGGAGAGTGCAATCTCCATCAACATCTTCACCAGCACCATCTCTTCTCCAAACCCTAGTTCATCTCTTGTATCCAATTCTTGTCTCAAAGTCCGGGATTGGTGCTAGTAGGTTGCTAGTAGTGTTGATTACTCCTTGTAGTTGATGCTAGTTGGTTTATTGGGTGGAAGATCATATGTTCGGATCCTATAAGCATATTATTACCCCTCTGGTTTCATGTCAACGTCGACTACATGCCACTTCACCATTGTTTGGGCCTAGGGGAAGGCATTGGGAAGTAATAAGTAGATGATGGGTTGCTAGAGTTATAGAAGCTTAAACCCTAGTTTATGCGTTGCTTCGTAAGGGGCTGATTTGGATCCATATGTTTCATGCTATGGTTAGGTTTACCTTAATACTTTTGTTGTAGTTGCGGATGCTTCCAATAGAGGTTAATCATAAGTGGGACGCTTGTTCAAGTAAGAACAACACCCAAGCACCGGTCCACCCACATATCAAATTATCAAAGTATCGAACGCGAATCATATGAACGTGATGAAAACTAGCTTGACGATATTCCCATGTGTCCTCGGGAGCGCTTTTCCTATTATAAGAGTTTGTTCCGGCTTGTCCTTTGCTACAAAAAGGATCGGGCCACCTTGCTGCACTTTATTTACTTTTGTTACTTGTTGCTCGTTACAATTTATCTTATCACAAAACTATCTGTTACCACTTATTTCAGTACTTGCAGAGAATACCTTGCTGAAAACCGCTTATCATTTCCTTCTGCTCCTCGTTGGGTTCGACACTCTTACTTATCGAAAGGACTACGATAGATTCCCTATACTTGTGGGTCATCAAGACTCTTTTCTGGCGCCGTTGCCGGGGAGTGTAGCGCCTTTGGTAGGTGGAATTTGGTAAGGAAAAATTTATATAGTGTGCTGAAATTTACTGTCACTTGTTACTATGGAAAGTAATTCTCTGAGGGGCTTGTTCGGGGTATCTTCACCCCGTCCAGTAGAGCAAAGAGTTGCTCCTCAACCTACTGAACCTATTGAAAATGAAACTCCTTTTGAATTTCCTTCGGGTATGATGGAAAAACTGCTAGCTAACCCTTTTACAGGAGATGGAACAAAGCATCCTGATGAGCACTTAATATATGTGGATGAATTTTCTGGATTATTCAAGCTTGCAGGTGTACCTGATGATGTTGCTAAGAAGAAGGTATTCCCTTTTTCTTTGAAGGGAGACGCATTGATATGGTATAGGCTATGTGATGATATGAGATCATGGAACTATAAAAGATTGAAGTTGGAATTTCATCAAAAGTATTAGCCTATGCATCTTGTTCATCGTGATTGCAATTATATATATAATTTCTGGCCTCGCGAAGGAGAAAGCATCGCTCAAGCTTGGGGGAGGCTTAAATCAATGTTATATTCGTGCACCAATCATGAGCTCTCAAGAGAAATGATTATTCAAAATTTATATGCTCGGCTTTCTGATAACAATCGCACCATGCTCGATACTTCTTGTGCTGGCTCTTTTATGATGAAGACTATTGAATTCAGATGGAATTTATTGGATAGAATTAAACGCAACTCTGAAGATTGGGACCTCGATGAAGGTAAGGAGTCAGGTATGAAACCTAAGTTTCATTGTGTTAAATATTTTATGGACACTGATATTTTCCGTAAGTTTAGCACTAAATATGGACTTGACTCTGAGATAGTAGCTTCTTTCTATGAATCTTTTGCTACTTATGTTGATCTCCCTAAGGAGAAGTGGTTTAAATATCATCCTCCCATAGAAGTAAAAGTAGCTGCACCTATTAAAGTTGAAGAAAAGACTGTCACTTATAATTATCCTATTGTTCCTACTTCTTATGTTGAGAAACCACCTTTCCCTGTTAGAGTAAAGGATCATGCTAAAGCTTCAACTGTTGTTCGTAAAAGCAATATTAGAACTTATACACCTCCTGAGCAAGTTAAAGTAGAACCTAATATTGCTATTGTTAAAGATCTCTTGTCTGATAATATTGATGGGCATGTTATTCAGTTCGAATGTGAAACCGCTAGAATTGCTAAACCTTGTGCTAAAGATAAACATAGACCTGTGGTAGGCGTGCCTGTTATTTATGTTAAAATAGGAGATCATTGTTATCATGGCTTATGTGATATGGGTGCGGGTGCTAGTGTTATACCGCATACTTTATACGAAGAAATTAAGAATGAAATTGCACCTGCTAAGTTAGAAGGTATTGATGTCACAATTAAACTTGCCAATAGAGATACTATTTCACCAATTGGAATTGTTAGAGATGTTGAAGTCTTGTGTGGGAAAACTAAATATCCTGCTGACTTTCTTGTTCTTACTTCTCCGCAAGATAGCTTTTGTCCCATTATATTTGGTAGACCCTTCTTGAACACTGTTAATGCTAGGATAGATTGCGAAAGGAATGTTGTTACTATTGGCTTGGATGATATGGTTCATGAGTTTAATTTCTCTAAATTTAGTAAACAACATCGTGTGGAAGAATTACCTAGTAATGATGAGATTATTGGTCTTGCTTCTATTGCCATACCTCCTAGTGATCCTTTAGAACACTATTTGCTAGACCATGAAAATGATATGTTCATGAATGAAAGAAGGGAAATAGATGAAGTATTCTTTAAACAGGAACCTATTCTGCAACACAACTTGTCTGTTGAAATTTTAGGGGATCCTCCTCCACCCAAGGGTGATCCCGTGTTTGAGCTTAAACCTTTGCCTGATAATCTTAAAAATATGCTTATCTTGATGAAAAGAAGATATATCCTGTTATTATTAGTGCTAACCTTTCAGAGGATGAAGAAGAAAGATTATTGAAAACTCTGAAGAAGCATCGTGATGCTATTGGATATACTCTTGATGATCTTAAGGGCATTAGTCCCACTCTATGTCAACATAAAATAAATCTGGAGGTGGACGCCAAACTAGTTCGTGATCCTCAACGACGTCTGAATCCTAAAATGAAAGAAGTGGTAAGAAAAGAAATACTCAAGCTTCTGGAGGCAGGTATAATCTATCCTGTTGCTGATAGTCAGTGGTTATGTCCTATCCATTGTGTCCCTAAGAAGGGAGGTATTACTGTTGTTCCTAATGATAAAGATGAATTGATTTCACAAAGAATTATCACAGGTTATAGGATGGTAATTGATTTCCGCAAATTAAATAAAGCTACTAAGAAAGATCATTACCCCTTACCTTTTATTGATCAAATGCTGGAAAGATTATGCAAACATACACATTATTGCTTTCTAGATGGTTATTCTAGTTTCTCTCAAATACCTGTGTCGGCTAGAGATCAATGAAAGACTACTTTTACATGCTTTTGGTACTTTTTCTTATAGACGTATGCCTTTTGATTTATGTAATGCACCTGCTACCTTTCAAAGATGCATGATTGCTATATTCTCTAACTTTTGTGAAAAGATTTGTGAGGTTTTCATGGATGATTTTTCCGTCTATGGTTCCTCTTTTGATGATTGCTTGAGCAATCTTGATCGAGTTTTGCAGAGATGTGAAGAAACTAATCTTGTCATGAATTGGGAAAAGTGCCACTTTATGGTTAATGAAGGTATTGTCTTGGGGCACAAAGTTTCTGAAAGAGGTATTGAAGTTGATAAAGCCAAGGTTGATGCTATTGAAAAGATGCCATGTCCCAAGGACATCAAAGGTATAAGAAGTTTCCTTGGTCACGCTGGATTTTATAGGAGGTTCATTAAGGACTTCTCAAAAATTTCTCGGCCTCTGACTAATTTATTGCAAAAAGATATACCATTTGACTTTGATGATGATTGTGTAGAAGCATTTGAAATACTTAAGAAAGCATTAGTCTCTGCACCTGTTGTTGAGCCACCTGATTGGAATTTACCCTTTGAAATTATGTGTGATGCTAGTGATTATGCTGTAGGTGTTGTTCTAGGGAAAAGAGTTGATAAGAAATTAAATGTTATTCATTATGCTAGTAAGACTCTAGACAATGCTCAAAGAAATTATGCTACTACTGAAAAGGAGCTTTTAGCAGTTGTATTTGCTTGTGATAAGTTCAGACCTTATATTGTTGATTCTAAAGTAACTATTCACACTGATCATGCTGCTATTAAATACCTTATGGAAAAGAAAGATACTAAACCTAGACTTATTAGATGGGTTCTCTTGCTACAAGAATTTGATTTGCATATTGTTGATAGAAAGGGAGCTGAGAACCCCGTTGCAGACAACTTGTCTAGGTTAGAGAATGTTCTTGATGACCCACTACCTATTAATGATAACTTTCCTGATGAACAATTAAATGTTATAAGTACTTCTCTTAGTACTCCTTGGTATGCTGATTATGCTAATTATATTGTTGCTAAGTTTATACCACCTAGCTTCACATACCAACAAAAGAAAAAGTTTTTCTATGACTTGAGACATTACTTTTGGGATGACCCACATCTTTATAAAGGAGTAGATGGTTTTTTTAGACGTTGTGTACCTGAGCATGAACAGGAACAGATCCTACGCAAGTGTCATTCCGAGTCGTATGGAGGACACCACGCTGGAGATAGAACTGCACATAAGGTATTGCAATCTGGTTTTTATTGGCCTACTCTCTTCAAGGATGCCCGTAATTTTGTCTTGTCTTGTGATGAATGTCAAACAATTGGTAATATTAGTAGACGTCAAGAAATGCCTATGAATTATTCACTTGTTATTGAACCATTTGATGTTTGGGGCTTTGATTATATGGGACCTTTTCCTGCCTCTAATGGATACACACATATTTTAGTTGCTGTTGATTACATTACTAAGTGGGTAGAAGCTATTCCAACTAGTAGTGCTGATCATAACACTTCTATTAAATTGGTTAAAGAAGTTATTTTTCCGAGGTTTGGAGTACCTAGATATTTAATGACTGATGGTGGTTCACACTTTATTCATGTGCCTTCCGTAAAATGCTTGCTAAATATGATGTTAATCATAGAATTGCATCTCCTTATCACCCACAGTCTAGTGGTCAAGTAGAGTTGAGCAATAGAGAGATCAAATTAATTTTGCAGAAGACTTTTAATAGGTCTAGAAAGAATTGGACTAAGAAACTTGATTATGCATTATGGGCATATAGAACTGCATACAAAAATCCTATGGGTATGTCTCCGTATAAAATGGTTTATGGAAAAGCATGTCACTTACCTCTCGAACTAGAACATAAGGCATATTGGGCTATTAAAGATCTTAACTATGATTTCAAACTTGCCGGTGAGAAGAGGTTATTTGATATTAGCTCACTTGATGAATGGAGAACCCAAGCTTATGAAAATGCCAAGTTGTTTAAAGAAAAAGTTAAAAGATGGCATGACAAAAGGATACAAAAATGTGAGTTTAAGGTAGGTGATTATGTATTGCTATACAACTCTCATTTAAGATTTTTTTAGGAAAACTTCTGTCTAAATGGGAAGGCCCCTATGTTATCGAAGAGGTCTATCATTCCAGTGCCATAAAAATCAACAACTTCGAGGGCACAAATCCGAAGGTGGTAAACGGTCAAAGAATCAAACATTATATCTCAGGTAATCCCATAAATGTTGAAACCAATATTATTGAAACCGTAACCCCGGAGGAATACATAAGGGACACTTTCTGGAACGTTTCAGACTCCGAAAGGAATAGGTATGTGGTACGGTAAGTAAACCGACTCCAAAATAATTTTTAAGGCAATATTTCTCCGTCTTGGAATATTTAGAAAAATCGAAAAATAAGTAGCAGTCCGGGAAGGACACGAGGGCCCCACGAGGGTGGTGGGGGCACCCCCCCTCTGGGCGCGCCCCCCTACCTCGTGAGCACCTCGTGTGCCTTCCGGACTCCATTTTCTTGCACGATACGTATTTTGGTCGGTAAAAATTCATTATATATTCTCCCGAAGGTTTTGACTCCCGTATCACGCAAATCTCCTGTGTTCTTGTTTCGAGCTGTTTTCTGTCAGGGTTTTCCAGGTTAGGCATCATGTCGTCGCCCTCCTCCAACAATGGTGACAATGATGCTTGGCTAATGAAGATAGATCTGAAGAGGGAAGAACCCACGAGGGTCAACAAGGATGCAAAAGACATCCTTCAACTTGATCATAACCTTCTTACCCCAACTGAGATCGAAGCTTTCAAGATGATTGAGTTAGCTCGTATACAAAACAAGTATCTCACACAAGAAATTTTTTTGTTGAAGGAGCATATTGTCGCACTCAAGGGCATTATTCGCAAGCTGGAGGACCTCTTACGCTCGATGTGCGATTATCCGTCACCTCCACCTTCTGCACCGACAAAGGAGATATAATCACATGGGTATGGGCACTCCCCTAGGCAACTGCCAAGCTTGGGGGAGGTGCCCCGGTATCGTATCACCATCACAACTCCTATCGTTTTCTTAATTCGATCCTATTAGAAGTATCTTGATCTAGTAGAATAAAGTTTATGGCATGATCTAGTTTTGAGTTTTGCTTTATGATCTCTCTTTGTAATCGAGTCTGTGAGCTATATATAATAAAGATTAGTCTTGAGTCAAGGGCTTGATTATTTTGCCATGATCTTGGGTGAATAAAAGAAAAGAGAAAAAGAGTAAAAAGAAACAAAAAGTTCATATTGATCTTATTGAGAGTAATGACTTCACATAGAAAGAGCATGATGATTAAAAGTTGTTGGGAGTTGGCAGACATGGCTTTGGTCATTGTTGCAATTAATAGGAAGTAATAAGTAAAGAGATGTTTTCACATATAGATATATTATCATTGACATCTTTTATGATTGGGAGCACTCATTAAAATATGACATGCTAAAGAGTTGATGTTGGACAAGGAAGACAACGTAATAAGTTATGTATTTCTTATATCTGAGATAAAGTATGTTGTCATGGATCCTATAACTTATTGAGCTTGCCTTTCCCCCTCATGCTAGCCAAATTCTCAGCACCAAGTAGAAATACTACTTGTGCTTCCAAAATCCCTAAACCAGTTTTGCCATGAGAGTCCACCATATCTACCTATGGATTGAGTAAGATCCTTCAAGTAAGTTGCCATCGGTGCAAAGCAATAAAAATTGCTCTAAATATGTATGATTGATTGGTGTGGGAGAAATAAGCTTTATACGATCTTGTGATGTGGAAGTAATAAAAGCGACGGACTGCATAATAAAGGTTCATATCACAAGGGGCAATATAAAGTGACGTTCTTTCGCATTGAGATTTTGTGCATCCAACCATAAAAGCGCATGGCAACCTCTGCTTCCCCCTGTGAAGGGCCTATCTTTTATTATTATCTTCTACCTTATGCAAGAGTCACGGTGATCTTCACCTTTTCTTTTTCATTTTATCCTTTGGCAAGCTCAGCATGTTGGAAAGAACATGATATATATATCTAATTGGATGTAGGGGAGCATGAACCATTATTGTTGACATTACCCTTGAGGTAAAAGGTTGTGGGGCAAAATTATAAGCCCCTATCTTTCTCTGTGTCCTATTAAAACTTCATAACCACAAGTATTGCGTGAGTGTTAGCAATTATGAAGGACTAAATGATAGTTGAGTATGTGGACTTGCTTTTTAGCTCTGACATAGACTCTTTCCGATGTTATGATAAATTGCAATTGCTTCAATGACTGAGATTATAGTTTATCGGAGCCCAATAAGGTTTATGATTTATACTTTTGCATTGTGAATAGATCATCACTTGAACATAAGTAATCATATGACAAAATCTATATATGTTGCTGTTATGAGAATAATCATGATGCCTTCATGTCCGTAATTTATTTTTATCGACGCCTCTACCTCTAAACATGAGGACATATTTATTGTTATCGGCTTTTCGCTTGAGGACAAGCGAGGTCTAAGCTTGGAGAGTTGATACGTCCATTTTGCATTATGATTTTATATCGATATTTATTGCAATAAGGACTGTTATTTCACTTTATGTCACAATACTTATGGCTATTCTCTCTTATTTTACAAGGTTTACATAAGGAGTTAGAATGTCGGCAGCTGGAATACTTGGCTGGAAAAGGAGCAAATATTAGGGACCTAGTCTACGCAACTCTAAAAGTCCTGAAACTCCACGGAACATCTTAAAATAAATAAAGAAAAATCCTTGCCAAAGATGAAGGCCACGGGGCCCAGACCCTGCTCACGAGGGTGGGGGGCGCGCCCCCCCTAGGGCGCGCCCCCTACCTCGTGGCCCCCCTGGTGGCTCTCCGACGTCCATCTTCTCCTATATGAAGTCTTTCGATGAGAAAAAAATTAGAGGGAACTTTTCGGGACGAGACTCCGCCGCCATGAGGCGGAACCTTGGCGGAACCAATCTAGAGCTCCGGCAAAGCTGTTCTGCCGGGGATACTTCCCTCTGGGAGGGGGAAATCATCACCATCGTCATCACCAACGCTCCTCTCATCGGAGAGGGCAATCTCCATCAACATCTTCACCAGCACCATCTCATCTCCAAACCCTAGTTCATCTCTTGTATCCAATTCTTGTCTCAAAGTCCGGGATTTGGTGCTAGTAGGTTGCTAGTAGTGTTGATTACTCCTTGTAGTTGATGCTAGTTGATTTATTGGGTGGAAGATCATATGTTCAGATCCTATATGCATATTATTACCCCTCTGATTATGAACATGAATATGCTTTGTGAGTAATTACGTTTGTTCCTGAGGACAAGGGAGAAGTCTTGTTATTAGTAGTCATGTGAATTTGGTATTCGTTTAATGTTTTGATAAGATGTATGTTGTCTAGCCTCTAGTGGTGTTATGTGAATGTTGACTACATAACACTTCACCATTATTTGGGCCTAGAGGAAGGCATTGGGAAGTAATAAGTAGATGATGGGTTGCTAGAGTGACAGAAGCTTAAACCCTAGTTTATGCGTTTCTTCGTAAAGGGCTGATTTCGATCCATATGTTTCATGCTATGGTTAGGTTTACCTTAATACTTTTTTTGTAGTTGCGGATGCTTGCAATAGAGGTTAATCATAAGTGGGACGCTTGTTCAGGTAAGAACAGCACCCAAGCACCAGTCCACCCACATATCAAATATCAAAGTATCGAACGCGAATCATATGAACGTGATGAAAACTAGCTTGACGATATTCCCATGTGTCCTCGGGAGCGCTTTTCCTATTATAAGAGTTTGTTCCGGCTTGTCCTTTGCTACAAAAAGGATTGGGCCACCTTGCTGCACTTTATTTACTTTTGTTACTTGTTGCTCGTTACAATTTATCTTATCACAAAACTATCTGTTACCACTTATTTCAGTACTTGCAGAGAATACCTTGCTGAAAACCGCTTATCATTTCCTTCTGCTCCTCGTTGGGTTCGACACTCTTACTTATCGAAAGGACTACGATAGATCCCCTATACTTGTGGGTCATCAGACCCCAGCCAATCTCGCCTTGACTCCCGGCCCCAATGCCAGTCCGGTCCACATCTCGGAAACTACGTCAGATCTCGAACCAACCCTGGCACGGGATCTGGAATTGTCCTCGGATCCTCACCACACAGAAAAGATGTCAAGTTATACGCCAGATGTATCTGAGTTAGCCCAGTGTATAGCAAGGCCATGAACTCCGAGGAGTTATCTCACTTGAACAAGATGCTTGATCATATCCAGAGCATGTCAATCTCGGACGACAAGACGGTTTATGACAAGGTCGGACTTAAAGCCGATGATCGGGAAATTTATGTCCCACCCACCACCCATCTATTCACCACGATCGACGACTTAACCGACGTGCTAGACTATGATTATGCCACAAACATGGATGAAGATGCCAATGGCCCTGTGGGAAACACCCCGCCATTAATAAACGCTGGCAAGTGGATTGCAACATCTACTTATCACGTATACATGGTCGACATTCCTAGAAACCCCTCCCAACGTTGATGCAGACGTGGAGGGGGACAAAAGGGGACCCAAACGGGAAAAACACCACCGCTGATAACGGAGGCATGGCAGCCGACGAGGCCGACGAACTAGTGGAAGATCTTCAAGCTTCCCCAGAGCATCATGCCACTTCGAAAGGAATCCTCGAGGAGCTAGACCCCGACGACCTCTTTGAAGGGGCTGACGACAATTACATGCCGGAATCCAAGGAAGACGAGAGCCTCAGTACTAAGGACTTTATAGTCCCCAAGGACCCTGTCGATCAAGAACGCTTCAGGCAGCGCCTCGGCGCCACCGCCTGGATCACGAAGCGGATGCAGGAACAAGTGTAGGCCAATCAAGATGCACTAAGTGACAATTGGGTCAAAATACTTTCGACCGAACAAGATCTCGAAGAACGGCGCCATAGTGCACCTAAGTCTTATCGATGTAGGCGTCCACAGCCTGAGTTCAACGATGAACTAACCGCCTACGTGCCCGATCGACCTCTCACACTACCAAAAAAACACACATCGATGACATTTTGGGCCGAACGAATTTTCTTTCCTGTCATGCTTATGACACTTCTATTACGATAATTGTGATGAAACCCGGTATCATCATAGATGTGGTGGGCTCCTACTTCTATGACAAAAAATCATGATAGAAAATGGGCTTTTCGTCCTAGGCGGGCTGAAGATGCACCTGCATGACATTCTTTGGGCCATCCATGATGGAAAAAATCATGGTAGAAGCGAGGGCGACGAAAATTTCAGGGAGTTCCCAGTTACGGTGGGTGGTCGGGGCCGAGCGATGCACGGAGGTTTGTGTGTTTCTCTCGTACACATACGTGCGTGTGTGCGAAGCGTTGGGCTCTAACTGAACCCGAGCGAGGCATTCGCATACTGAACCCGAGCGATTGCACTAGCTACGTTACTGAACCCTAGTGATCGATCCCTGGCTGTTAACTGAACCTCAGCGATTCCTTCGCTACTGCTGCTAACTGAAGCCTATTGAACCTGATGCCTCTTGATGAATAGTGAGTATGTTGGGGGTTGGATGAACAATTCCTGGTGGGGGTTGGATGAGAAGGACCCCGTGGTAGTAGAGGCCGTTGCCGCTAGATGATCAGGAGCCCGGTCGAGTCGGTTGGGGGTGGATGAACAGGACCCCTTGGAGGGCTAGATGAATAGCAGCTGGTGGAGGGCTGGATGAAAAGTAGCCGGTGGAGGGATGGTTAAACAGTAGCCGGTGGAGGGCTGGATGAATAGTAGCCCATGGAGTGGTGGTTGAATAGGACCCCATGGAGAGGGCTGGTTGAACAGTTGCCGGTGGAGGAGCGGTGGAGGCTGGATGAACAGGAGCCCGTGGATGAATAGGAGCCCGTGGAGGCAGGAGGGGGACGCCATGGATGAAAAGTCGCAGGTGGAGAGTAGAGGAGGTCTACGGTTGATGAATAGTAGCCCGTGGAGGCTGGAGTGAGGCAGTAGACGGTGGATGAACAGTAGCCCATGGAGTCCAGTTTTGCGGTATGCCACACCCCTCCCAATGAACAAGACCCCAGTTTCGACCGTAGGAGGTTGAAGAGAAGTCCGTTTTGTGGTACGCCACACCCCTCCCGATCAACAACACCCCGTTTCGACCACATGAGGTCAATGAGAAGTCCGTTTCCTCCATTTTGCGGTACGCCGGACCCCTCCCGGTGAAAAGGATCCCATTTTGACCGTAGGTGGTCGAACACAAGGCCATTTCCTCCGTTCTGCGGTACGCCAGGCCTTGTTTCGGCTGTTTTGTCAAAGCCGGTTGGCTCCCGATGAACACGATGCATTC
Organism: Triticum urartu; assembly: GCF_003073215.2. Taxonomy (NCBI): domain Eukaryota; kingdom Viridiplantae; phylum Streptophyta; class Magnoliopsida; order Poales; family Poaceae; genus Triticum; species Triticum urartu. The sequence continues at coordinate 267,123,980 of NC_053024.1, read as the reverse complement.
CATTGCCTCCCGATGAACACGACGAAACAGTTTTTCCGTTCTGACCTAGCTGGTTGGCTGCCGATTGCTAATTCTTGAGCTTGTGTTGGTTTTTCCCTTGAAGAGGAAAGGGTGATGCAGCAAAGTGGAGTAAGTATTTCCCTCAGTTTTGAGAACCAAGGTATCAATCCAGTAGGAGACAACGCGCAAGTCACCGAATACCTGCACAAACAAACACTAACTTGCACCCAACGTGATAAAGGGGTTGTCAATCCCTTCATGATTATTTGCAAAGCGAGATCTGATAGAGATGGATAAATGGTAAAGTAATATTTTTGGTATTTTTGCTTTATGGAACGGAAAGTAAAATATTACAAAGGAAGTAAATAGGAAACTAAGATTTTAGATTGGAAACTTATATGATGGAAAGTTGACCCAGGGGCGATAGGTTTCACTAGAGGCTTCTCTCAAGATAGAAGATATTACGGTGGGTGAACAAATTACTGTCGAGCAAGTCATAGAAATGCGCAAAGTTATGATGATATCTAAGGCAATGATCATGAATATGGGCATCACGTCCGTGTCAAGTAGACTGATTCCCGCCTGCATCTACTACTATTACTCCACACATCGACTGACTCGTGCCTACATCTAGAGTATTAAGTTCATAGAACAGAGTGACACATTAAGTAAGATGACATGATGTAGAGGGATAAACTCAAGCAATATGATGAAAACCCCATCTTCTTATCCTCGATGGCAACGATACAATACATGTCGGTTCCCCTTCGGTCACTGGGATCAAGCACCGCAAGATTGAACCCAAAGCTAAGCATTTCTCCCATTGCAAGAATAACCAATCTAGTTGGCCAAACCAAATCGATATTTCGAAGAGACTTGCAAAGATATCAAATCATGCATATAAGAATTCAGAGAAGATTCAAATAATATTCATAGATAAGCTGATCATAAATCCACAATTCATCGGATCTCGGCAAACACACCGCAAAAAGGTATTACATCGAATAAATCTCCAAGAACATCGAGGAGAACATGGTATTGAGAATCAAAGAGAGAGAAGCCATCTAGCTACTAGCTATGGACCCGTAGATCTGAAGTAAACTACTCACGCTTTGTCGGAAGGGCAATGGTGTTGATGTAGAAGCCCTCCGTGATCAAATCCCCCTCCGGCAGGATGCCGGAAAAGGCCTCTAGATGGGATATCATGGGTACAGAAGGTTGTGGCGGTGGAAAAGTGTTTCCGTGGCTCTCCTGATTGGTCTTGGAATATTTGAGAATAAATAGGTGGAAGAAATAGGTCGGTGGAGTCACGAGGGGCCCATAAGGGAGGAGGGCGCACACTACCCCCCTCGGCGCGCCCTTTGTCCTTGTGGATGCCTCATGGCTTTCCTGACGTGTACTCCAAGTCATCTGGATGTCTTCTGGTCCAAGAAAAATCATCATGGAAGTTTCATTCCGTTTGGACTTTGTTTGATATTCCTTTTCTGCGAAACTCGAAAACAAGGAGAAAAACAGGAACAGGCACTGGGCTCTAGGTTAATAGGTTAGTCCCAAAAATAATATAAGATAGAATAATAATCCATATAAAACATCCAAAATAGATAATATAATAGCACAGAACAATAAAAAATTATAGATACGTTGGAGACGTATCAAGCATCCCCAAGCTTAATTCCCGCTCGTCCTCGAGTAGGTAAATGATAAAAACAGAATTTTTGATGTGGAATGCTACCTAACATAGTTATCTATGTAATTTTCTCTGTTGTGACATGAATGTTCAGATCCGTATGATTCAAAACAAAAGTTTAATATTGACATAAAAACAATAATACTTCAAGCATACTAACAAGATAATTATGTCTTCTCAAAATAACATGGCCAAAGAAAGCTTATCCCTACAAAATCATATAGTCTGGCTATGCTCCATCTTCATCACACAAAATATTCAAATCATGCACAACCCCGATGAAAAGCCAAGCAATTGTTTCATACTTTTTATGTTCTCAAACCTTTTCAACTTTCACGCAATACATGAGCGTGAGCCATGGGCATAGCACTATAGGTGGAGTAGAAGGTGGTTGTGGAGAAGACAAAAAGAGGGAGATAGTCTCACATCAACTAGGCGTATTATCAGGCTATGGAGATGCCCATCAATAGATTTCAATGTGAGTGAGTAGGGATTTCCATGTACCAGATGCACTAGAGATATAAGTTTATGTAAGCTCAAAAAGAAAACTAAGTGGGTGTGCATCCAACTTGCTTGCTCATGAGGACCTAGGGCAATTTGAGGAAGCCCATCGTTGGAATATAAAAGCCAAGTTCTATAATGAAAATTCCCACTAGTATATGAAAGTCACAACATAGGAGACTCTCTATCATGAAGATGATGGTGCTACTTTGAAGCACAAGTATGGAAAAGGATAGTAACATTGCCCCTTCTCTCTTTTTCTCTCATTTTTTCTTTTTCTCTTTTTTTCTTTCTTTTTTTTCTTTCTTATTTTTTCTTTCTATTTTTTTCCTTTTCTCCTTTTTTCTTTTTTTTTTTTCCTCACATGGGACAATGTTCTAATAACGAAGATCATCATACCTCTATTTACTTACAACTCAGAAATTACAACTCGATACTGGAACAAGATATGACTCTATATGAATGCCTCCGACGGTGTACCGGGATGTGCAATGAATCAAGAGCGACGTGTATAATAAAATAATGAACGGTGGCTTTGCCACAAATACGATGTCAACTACATGATCATGCAAAGCAATATGACAATGATGATGCATGTCATAATAAACGAAACGGTGGAAAGTTGCATGGCAATATATCTCGGAATGGGTATGGATATGCCATAATAGGTAGGTATGGTGGCTGTTTTGAGGAAGGTATATGGTGGGTTTATGGTGGTGGCGAAAGTTGCGCATCACTAGAGAGGCTAGCAATGGTGGAAGGGTGAGAGTGCGTATAATCCATGGACTCAACATTAGCCATAAAGAACTCAAGTACTTATTGCAAAAATCTATTAGTCATCGAAACAAAGTACTACGCACATGCTCCAAGGGGGATAGATTGGTAGGAAAATACCATCGCTCGTCCCCGACCGCCACTCATAAGGAAGACAATCAAAAAATATCTCATGCTCCAACTTCGTTACATAACGGTTCACCGTACGTGCATGCTATGGGACTCACAAACCTTAACACAAGTATTTGTGAGATTCACAACTACTCACTAACATGACTCTAATATCACCATCTTCATATCTCAAAACAATCATAAGGAATCAAATTTCTCATAGTTGTCCTTGAATATTACCTTGGGGTGCCTTGGGCATCCCCAAGCTTAGGCTCTTGCCACTCCTTATTCCATAGTCCATCAAATCCTTACCCAAAACTTGAAAGCTTCACAACACAAAACTCAACAGAAAATATCATAAGCTCTGTTAGTATATGAAAATAAATCACCACTTTGGTTACTGTTGTGAACTCATTCTTTATTTATATAGGTGTAATATCTACTATATTCCAACTTTTCCATGGTTCATACTGAAGGAAATATGACCTGGAGGCAATAATAAAGTTGTTATTTATATTTCCTTATATCATGATACATGTTTATTATTCATGCTAGAATTGTATTAATAGGAAACTTGATACATGTGTGAATACATAGACAGACAGAGTGTCACTAGTATGCCTCTACTTGACTAGATCGTTAATCAAAGATGGTTAAGTTTCCTAGCCATGGACAAGAGTTGTCATTTGATGAATGAGATCACATCATTCTCTAATGATGTGTTTGACTTGACCCATCCGTTAGCTTAGCACTAAGATTGTTTAGTTTATTGCTATTGCTTTCTCCATAACTTATACATGTTCCTATGAGTATGAGATTATGCAACTCCTGAATACCGGAGGAACACCTTGTGTGCTATCAAACATCACAACATAACTGGGTGATTATAAAGATGCTCTACAGGTGTCTCCGATGGTGTTTGTTGAGTTGGCATAGATCGAGATTAGGATTTTTCACTCCGTGTATCAGAGAGGTATCTCTGGGCCCTCTCGGTAATGCACATCACTATAAGCCTTGCAAGCAATGTGACTAATGAGTTAGTTGTGAGATGATGCATTACGGAACGAGTAAAGAGACTTGCCAATAACGAGATTGAACTAGGTATTGAGATACCGATGATCGAATCTCGGGAAAGTAACATACCGTTGGCAAAGGGAAAAACATATGTTGTTATGCAGTTGTATATGATGCAACCAGAAGGTTTTGTCGATCCAAAAGGTGATAACAAAGTGTGCAAGCTCCAGCGATCCATTTATGGATTGGTGCAAGCCTCTCGGAGTTGGAATATACGCTTTGATAGTGTGATCAAAGCATATGCTTTTATACAGACTTTTGGAGAAGCTTGTATTTACAAGAAAGTGAGTGGGAGCTCTGTAGCCTTTCTGATATTATATGTGGATGACATATTTTTGATCGGAAATGATACTGAATTTCTGAATAGCATAAAAGGATAATTGAATAAGAATTTTTCAATGAATGACCTCGGTGAAGCTGCTTATATATTGGGCATCAAGATCTATAGAGATAGATCAAGATGCTTAATTGGACTTTCACAAAGCATATCCCTTGATAAAGTTTTGAAGAAGTTCAAAATGGATCAAGCAAAGAAAGGGTTCTTGCATGTGTTACAAGGTGTGAAGTTGAGTCAGACTCAATGCTCGACCACTGCAGAAGATAGAGAGAAAATGGAAGTCATTCCCTATGCTTCACCATAGGTTCTATCATGTATGCAATGTTGTGTACCAGACCTGATGTGTGCCTTGCTATTATTTTAGCACGGAGGTACGAAAGTAATCCAGGAGTGGATCACTGGACAGCGGTCAAGAACATCCTGAAATACCTGAAAAGGACTAAGGATATGTTTCTCGTTTATGGAGGTGACAAAGAGCTACTCGTAAACGGTTATGTCGATGCAAGCTTTGACACTGATCCAGATGACACTATGTTACAAACCGGATCCGTATTTTTATTGAATGGTGGAGCTGTCAGTTGGTGCAGTTACAAACAGAGCGTCGTGGCGGGATCTACGTGTGAAGCGGAGTACATAGCTGCTTCGGAAGCATCAAATGAAGGAGCTTGGACGAAGGAGTTCATATCCGATCTAGGTGTCATACCTAGTGCATCGGGTCCAATGAAAATCTTTTGTGACAATACTGGTGCAATTGCCTTGGCAAAGGAATCCAGATTTCACAAGAGAACCTAGCACATCAAGAGACGCTTCAATCCAATCCGCGATCAAGTCAAGGAGGGAGACATAGAGATTTGCAAGATACATACGGATCTGAATGTCGCAGACCCATTGACTAAGCCTCTCTCACAAGCAAAACATGATCAACACCAAGACTCCATGGGTGTTTGAATCATTACTGTGTAATCTAGATAATTGACTCTAGTGCAAGTGGGAGACTGAAGGAAATATGCCCTAGAGGCAATAATAAAGTTGTTATTTATATTTCCTTATCTCATGATAAATGTTTATTATTCATGCTAGAATTGTATTAACCGGAAAAACAATACATGTTTGAATACATAGACAAACAGAGTGTCACTAGTATGCCTCTACTAGACTAGCTCGTTAATAAAAGATGGTTAAGTTTCCTAGCCATGGACAAGAGTTGTCATTGGGTGAACGGGATCACATCATTAGAGAATGTTGTGATTGACTTGACCCATCCGTTAGCTTAGCACTATGATTGCTTAGTTTATTGCTATTGCTTTCTCCATAACTTATACATGTTCCTATGACTATGAGATTATGCAACTACCGAATACCGGAGGAACACCTTGTAACATCCCAAATTTTCAATTTGGAATGTTATACACTAGATCATCATTGCATATCATATTTATTACATTTTGGTTGATCCTAGAAATTTTACGCAACTCAAGGACCCTCAGAGAGAGTTGGGGATTTCATTATTTTCATATTTGAGTTGTCTCAAATTTTGAAAATGGGATCTTTTGATTTTATTTATTTTATCTTCAATTATTTCTATTACAAAAAATATGAGAGAGGGAATAAAATGACTTTCCCAAAATAAAGAAATATTGAGGATTTAATAAAAAAATCAATTAAGATTTTATTTTGGTTTTATTTGCTATTTTATTTGAATTTAGGAAAAATGCGCATTTTTCAAAATTGCATTTAGGCCCCAAATAAATGTTCATCCTGTGCGGCTTGATTTTAGAAGCCGGGGAAAATTTATTTCGGGATTTTTGGAGTCCGTTTAGTATTCCTTTTGTTTTTTTCTGAGCGTAACTATTTAAAAAAACGCAACCAACCTACGGGCCGTGTCCGACCCGGACACTAGGCCCGTCCGGCTTTATAAGCCGGGGAGGCCCAGCCAGACCCCCAAAACCCTAGCCGCCCTAGCTCCGCGCCGCCGCCGCCTTTGCCGCCGCCGCCGCGCCCGTGCCGCCCCGCCGCCGCGCCGCCGTTCGCCGGACCGCCGGAGGTAGTTTTTTCTTTTCGCCCCGGTCTTTCTCGAAAAACCGTTCGGTTTTCCGACGGTTTTGTTCATTTTTTTAGTTTCGGTTTTTTTAAATAGATCGGTTTTCCGGTTTATTTAATTAGCAAGCGTTCGTCCGTTCGTTCGTTTTAACGAACGTTCGTCGTTTTTCTTTTTCTCGGATTAAATCCGCGATTTTTCTGATCGCGATTTCTGATCCGATTTTCTTTTTAGTCTAACTTTTCGCTCGTTTATCGGAATCAGGCGATTCAAGCGCCTAGAGTTTCGTCTCGAAACCCTTTTTCCATTTAACCAACTTAAACAAATTTTTGACACTGTAAAAATTGCCCTAGATCCAGAATAGTAAACGAAGCCTGTTTCTTTTGCCGTTTGTCTTTCGTTGCTTCGTTCGTTTTGATTTTTTTGCCAACCGGAGTTCTTAAGTTGAACTTTCTGGTTAGATCTCTTATTTGAGTTTTACCTGTGCATTAGTGAGTACTTATTGTATGCCTGTTTGTTTGCGATAGAGTACCCGGAGTGCGCCGCTTGTTACTTCGAATCGCTAGGTTTCCCGGATCATCAGCAAGGCAAGTAACACTTTGATCATGCTTTCCCACTACCCAGTTTTATTGCATTAGATCAATCCTTACACATTGCATGATTAGGATCAAATTAAATTGTGGGTTTGGGAAATAGTTGAGGTAGTACCTATTACCTGTTTATTATCAAACCTTTGGGAGTTACTTCTACGTTTGCTCATTATGCCATGCTATGCTAGTAGACGTGGATTGGGTGAGAGTATCCATGACAGATGTGAGATTGTTTATTAATGGTTTATTTAATGTGGCAACTTAAACACACATCTGGGTGGATTGAGGTACCTGGGTATTCCAGGATTGCCTGTTTTCTTTTGGACCGCCACCCAGGCTCAAAGGGATCATGAGATTATTCATGCTAGAAACTTCCGTGTGCAGCCACAAGGTATTATGGGCTCTAGCATAGTTGATTAAGTTGTGCGAACTCTTACAGTGGTAGAATAACAGATGTAGGGGAAAGTAGGTGTAACGGTCTACCCATCGTAAGGTGCTAGCGCTTCTGAAATACTATGTCTCGGTCATCCGTCTTCTCAAACATCATGTAGTGCGAGAAACCAAACGGAGGCGATCGAGTCTTGTGGGGAAAAGTGCGCAAACCTCTGCAGAGTGTATAAACTAATCACGGTTAGCCGTGTCCCCGGTTATGGACATCTTGAGTATCTAGTACCTGGATTATCATGTGAATCTCAACATGTTACTCTAAAATTTAATTTTGATGGGTTTTTTTAATGATGATGCTCAATTGGGATTGAGAATGCTGTCAACCATTCTCAATGTTTAACAACCACCATGATAGTTAAAAAATGTATTCCTTTGCAGTAGGGAAAAATTGGCTTTACGCAAAACTGTAACCATAGAGCTTTCCACCAGCCAAATATGCATATAGAATAGCTGTTTTATTCCATTACTCTCTATGTGTTAGATTGCCAGCATATTCCATGTGCTGACCCGTTTCGGGCTGCAACGTCAATGTTGCAGACTTTTTAGAGGACGATTAAGGTGTTTTCAGGTCGTGGTTCTATACTCAGTGATGCCGTTGGAGTTGATGGACTCACTTATCTTCCAAGCCTTCCGCTGTTATCGTTATTAGATGGCCTTAAGCCATATTTATTGTAATAAGTTTTCTTTTGAGACATTCGATGTAATAAGTGTGTGATTGCTACTCTTCTATAAATCCTTCAAGTACTGTGTGGTGTCAGCATTACTGATCCAGGGATGACACCGGAGCACAGAGATTGGACCGTTTGAGGTCTGGTCGCTACAAGATGGTATCAGAGCACACGCTGACTATAGGACACAACCACTAAGCTAAAGACCTAGATCATTACTCACTCTCTGCTCTTTTCTGACTCCTCATCTTTTCTTTTCTTTTAGGATGGCGGATGCAATGAATAAGTTCACGCAACCGGATGAAGATACACCCTTTGGACGTCACTTGAAGGAAGTCACTAGATACCTGAACATAGGAGTACCAAGCTTCACCGGCACCTACAATGCCACTTTCCCTGAAGAAGAGCGCTGGATGATTCAAGTTCAAGTTCCAGGAAGGACGTTCATGCCAGTCACTGAGCCCATAGAGTTTTCTTTTGATGCACCAACTTGGAGTCTAGGAAAGAGCATGGCAGCTCACATCGCCATGGGACGCATTGGAGAAGTCTACCGCAATGATCTTAAGGATACTATCTACCAGATTTGTGGGCGCTGAGATGAGCACTAGGAGATAATCAGTACCAGGAAGGATAGATCAGTTGCAGCTTTTATCCAGGAGTTAAACCAGCACATTCGACGATAGGAGAACCAGATGTGCACCGACATGATAGACCTGAAGAAGGCAAAGACAAGAATCAGGGAACTAGAGGAAGAACTCAAGGCTACACGTGAAGATTATGAAGAGGAAATTGAAGTGTTAGTGGAGAAGAATGATGATCTGATCAAGAAGATCGAAATATTTATGGGAGGCCCTACACCGGTAGAAGAAGATGAAGAACCCAAGGAGATTCGCCCGGAAGACTACATCATCATGGACGACACCGACTCGGATCCAGATGATAGCGATTATGACTACGTAGATGAAGCTGGAGCAGATATCATGGAGTCTGCAACCGAAGAATATTTCTAATAGACCACCTCATCAGTAGTAGTAGTCCACCATGTAAATATAGTAGTCCGAGCACTTTTGCGATAGTTAGATCGATTGTATGCCCTTGTTTGATTGATTGAATGAAGTGAATTGTTTTGCTTTTGCCTCATGTGCATATGGGTAGTGTTTTCTCTTTAGACCCCCTCTATTATTAAATCTCATCTTTTCTAAACCCTCAGATGCCTCCAAGATGTGACCCTAGATTTACTTTCCCACCGGAGCTCACCCAGTTGATCCAGCAGCAAAACACATTGATGCAGTTACTAGTCCAGAATCAGAATCAAGGCAACAACAACAACAACCCACCACCACCACCACCTGTTGATCACTTAGCCCGTTTTCTTAGGCTGAATCCGCCGGTGTTTTCTAGTAGCACCGAGCCGATAGTAGTAGATGATTGGCTCCGCAAGACAGCTAGAGAGTTGACCACAGCAGGATGCACGGATGCGGAGAAGGTGAAGTTTGCCGCACATCAGCTTGAAGGACCCGCAACATCATGGTGGGAGAATTTTACAGCCACTTTCCCTGTCGATACTGTCACATGGGACCAGTTTCAGCAGGCTTTTCAAACTGCCCATGTTTCAGCAGAAGCTATGGCCATGAAGAAGCGAGAGTTTCGCAACTTGCACCAAGGAGGACGGACATTTGGCCAGTATGTGGAGGACTTTATTAAATTAGCACGTTATGCCCCAGATGACGTTGCTACGGATGCAGCTAAGCAGGAGAAGTTTTTGGAAGGACTAAATGATGAGTTGAGCATGCAGTTGATGGTAGCCACCTTCAACAACTACCAGGAGTTGGTAGATCGTGCTCTTATGATTGAAGGGAAGCAGCAGGAAATTGAGAATCGCAAGAGGAAGTATGGACAAGGGAAGCACACTTCAGGATCTCAGCTGAAGCCACGTTTTACCCCTAGACTGGGAGGACATTTACAGCATACCCATGGAGGAGGTAGCTCGCACAATCATAATGGCCCCAAGAATGGGAATGGGAATGGAGGAAGAAACGGCCAGAACCACACCAACCCATTGACCCCAGCCAAGAGAGACCTGAGCCAAGTCACTTGTTTTAAGTGCCAGAAGACCGGACATTATGCCAACGAATGTCCTGAATCACAGAATGGAAATGGCAATGAAAGCTCTGGGAAGAAGCCGAACCCTTTCAACAGGGGACAGGTGAACCACGTTAATGTGGAGGAGGTTGAAGAGCAGCCGGATGCAGTAATCGGTAAGTTTTTGGTTAAGTCATTTACTGCACTCGTTCTTTTTGATACTGGTGCATCGCATTCATACATATCAAGGGGATTTGTGGATAAGTATAACCTGCCCACCAAAGTTCTTATAACACCTATGCTAGTAAGCTCACCAGGAGCGGAGTATATGGCTAGCCAAGGATGTTTTCAAGTGCCATTAAGTATAGGTAGGCATGTGTTTCCCTTAGATTTGATAATATTGGAATCACAAGGTTAGGATGTAATTATGGGTATGGATTGGTTGTCGATGTATGGAGGAAACATCGATTGCGCCAGTAAGTCAATCTTGCTTACCACCCCAGAAGGGAGAAGGATCAAGTACGTATCCCAGCATGTGCCAAAGAGGACTCAAGCAAATTGTTTAACAGGAGTTGTGCAGGAGGAAGTACCAGTAGTGAAGGATTTCCCTGATGTATTTCCAGAATAATTGCCAGGCATGCCACCAGATAGAGATATTGAGTTTCTGATTGAGCTTTTGCCAGGCACAGGGCCAATATCAAAAAGACCATATAGGATGCCTGCAAAGGATTTGGTAGAAATTAAGAAGCAAATTAAGGAGTTACTGGATAAAGGATACATTCGCCCAAGTTCTTCACCTTGGGGATCGCCAGTACTTCTAGTGGAGAAGAAGGATGGATCGTTAAGGATGGTTGTTGATTATCGAGGTTTGAATGAAGTAACTATCAAGAACAAATACCCACTACCGATGATCAATGATCTGTTTGATCGATTGCAAGGAGCTAAGGTATTTTCCAAGATCAATCTGCGATCAGGATACCACCAGTTGAAGATTCGGGAACAGGATATACCCAAGATGGCTTTTACCACCAGGTATGGGCTGTACGAGTATACCGTTATGTCATTTGGTCTGACTAATGCACCTGCATATTTTATGAACATGATGAACAAAGTGTTTATGGAGTTCTTGGATAAGATCATTGTAGTGTTCATTGATGATATCCTGGTTTACTCAAGAATGAAGAGGAGCATAAGGAGCATTTGCGTTTGGTTCTTGGAAAGCTCAGAGAATATCAATTATATGCCAAGTTTAGCAAATGTGAGTTTTGGTTGAAAGAAGTTGGATTTCTCGAACACGTTATATCCAGAGAAGGTATAGCAGTAGATCCCACTAAAGTTGATACCGCGACCAAGTGGGAAGCACCAACCACAGTTGGAGAGATCCGGAGTTTTCTTGGACTCGCAGGATACTACCGGAGGTTTATTGAGATTTTCTCAAAGATTGCGAAGCCTATGAAGGAGTTGTTGAAGAAGGATACCAAGTTCATATGGACTGAGGAATGTGAGGCTAGTTTTCCGGAGTTGAAGAAACGTTTGGTTACCTCACCAGTGTTGATTTTACCAGATCAGACCAAGGATTATTAGGTGTATTGTGACGCTTCACGACGAGGACTTGGAGCAGTGCTTATGCAGGAAGGAAGAGTTGTTTCATATGCCTCACGACAGCTTAAGCCTCATGAGTTGAATTATGCTACGCATGATTTGGAGTTAGCAGCCGTAGTGCATGCACTGAAGACTTGGAGACATTTTCTGATTGGAAACCTTTGCGAGGTGTACACGGATCATAAGAGTTTGAAGTATATTTTCACACAGAAGGAGTTGAATCTCAGACAAAAGGAGATGGTTGTTGCTCATCAAGGATTATGATACGAAATTGCATTATCACCCCGGAAAGGCTAACGTAGTAGCTGACGCGTTGAGCCGTAAGAGCCACGTCAACACCTTAATGACGGGAGATTTTCCAAGGGAGTTAGCCGAAAATCTTCGAGAGCTTTCTTTGGAAATAGTCCCGAGAGGCTATGTAGCAGCATTGGAGATTCAGTCTACTTTGATGGATAAGATCAGAGAAGCTCAAAGGACTGACAAGGAGATTGCTTCTATTAAGGAGAAAATGAGCAAAGGGAAAGCTAAGGGATTTCGTGAGGATGAGCACGATACCTTATGGTTTGAAGACCGTGTTTATGTGCCAAATGATTCGAAGATCAGGAAGTTAATTTTACAAGAGGCCCATGATTCACCACATTCGATTCACCCAAGAAATACCAAGATGTATTTGGATTTGAAGGATATTTTCTGGTGGACCGGAATGAAGAAGGTTATTGCGGAGTATGTAGCAGTTTGTGATGTATGTCAGAGAGTGAAGGCAGAGCATCAGAAGCCAGCCGGATTGCTACAACCATTGCCGATACCCAAATGGAAGTGGGATAAGCTAGGCATGGATTTTATTACAGGATTGCCCAGAACACGTTCAGGCTATGACTCGATATGGGTTGTAGTCGATCGTTTGACAAAGGTAGCTCATTTCATTCCAGTGAAGACTACCTATACCAGTGCAAAGTTGGGAAAGATATACATGACCAGGATCGTATGTCTGCATGGAGTTCCAAGGAGCATTGTATCAGATAGAGGGACCCAGTTTACCTCAAAGTTCTGGAATCAGTTACATGAGACTCTGGGAACCACACTGGAGTTTAGCATAGCTATTCACCCGCAGACAGATGGACAGACTGAGAGAGTCAATCAGATTTTGGAGGATATGCTAAGAGCTTGTGCGCTAGACTATGGATCTAGCTGGGACGAGAATTTGCCATATGCAGAGTTCTCTTCCAACAACAGCTATCAATCCAGTTTGAAGATGGCCCCTTTCGAAGCCTTGTATGGAAGGAGGTGCAGGACCCCATTGTCCTGGGATGAAGTTGGAGACCGCCAGTTGTTTGGACCGGATCTGATAAAGGAATCTGAATAGAAAGTGAAATTAACTCGCGACAGGCTGAAGGTAGCTCAATCCAGGCAGAAGAGTTATGCAGATTCTAAATGCAAGGAGACAATTTACGAAGTCGGAGACCGAGTTTATCTCCGAGTATCACCACTTCGAGGAGTTAAGCGCTTTGGAGTTAAGGGAAAATTAGCGCCACATTTTGTAGGCCCATACAAAGTTTTGGAGCGTATGGGAGAAGTAGCCTACAAGTTGGAATTTGCCCGAAGGATTGTCGGGAGTTCATGACGTGTTCCATGTATCCCACTTGAAGAAGTGCCACGCAGAGATGGCTGACATACCGCTGAGAGATACGGTACCACTGGAAGCGATTCAGTTGGGCAGTGATTTGACCTATGAGGAGAAACCAGTCAAGATTTTAGAGTATGCCAGTCGAGTCACCCGCAGCAAGGTTATCAAGTTTTGCAAGGTTCAGTGGAGCCACCACACGGAGGATGAAGCCACCTGGGAACGAGAGGAAGAATTGCTGAAGGACCACCCTCACCTATTTTCTAGCCAACCCGAATCTCGAGGGCGAGATTCATCTTAAGAGGGGTAGGTTTGTAACATCCCAAATTTTCAATTTGGAATGTTATACACTAGATCATCATTACATATCATATTTATTGCATTTTGCTTGATCCTAGAAATTTTACGCAACTCAAGGACCCTCGGAGAGAGTTGGGGATTTCGTTATTTTCATATTTGAGTTGTCTCAAATTTTGAAAATAGGATCTTTTGATTTTATTTATTTTATCTTCAATTATTTCTATTACAAAAAATATGAGAGAGGGAATAAAATGAATTTCCCAAAATAAAGAAATATTGAGGATTTAATAAAAAATCAATTAAAATTTTATTTTGGTTTTATTTGCTATTTTATTTGAATTTAGGAAAAATGCGCGTTTTTCAATATTGCATTTAGGCCCCAAATAAATGTTCATCCTGTGCGGCTTGATTTTAGAAGCCGGGGAAAATTTATTTCGGGATTTTTGGAGTCCGTTTAGTATACCTTTTGTTTTTTTTCTGAGCGTAACTATTTTTTTTTAAAACGCAATCGACCTACGGGCCGTGGCCGACCCGGACACTAGGCCTGTCCGGCTTTATAAGCCGGGGAGGCCCAGCCGGACCCCCCCAAACCCTAGCCGCCCTAGCCCCGCGCCACCGCCGCCGCCCTAGCCCCGCGCCGCCGCCGCCCTAGCCCTGCGCCGCCGCCGCCTTTGCCGGAGGTAGTTTTTTTTTGTTTTCGCCCTGGTATTTCTTGAAAAACCGTTCGGTTTTCCGACGGTTTTGTTCGTATTTTTTAGTTTCGGTTTTTTTAAATAGATCGGTTTTTCCGGTTTATTTAAATAGCGAGCGTTTGTCTGTTCGTTCGTTTTAATGAACGTTTGTCGTTTTTCTTTTTCTCGGATTAAATCCGTGATTTTTCTGATCGCGATTTCTGATCCGATTTTCTTTTTAGTCTAACTTTTTGCTCGTTTATCGGAATCAGGCGATTCAAGCGCCTGGAGTTTCGTCTCGAAACCCTTTTCCCGTTTAACCAACTTAAACAAGTTTTTGCCACTGTAAAAATTGCCCTAGATCTAGAATAGTAAACGAAGCCTGTTTCTTTTGCCGTTTGTCTTTCGTTGCTTCGTTCGTTTTGATTTTTTTTGCCAACCGGTGTTCTTAAGTTGAACTTTCTGGTTAGATCTCTTATTTGAGTTTTACCCGTGCATTAGTGAGTACTTATTGTATGCTTGTTTGTTTGCGATAGAGTACCCGGAGTGCGCCGCTTGTTACTTCGAATCGCTAGATTTCCTGGATCATCAGCAAGGCAAGTAACACTTTGATCATGCTTTCCCACTACCCAGTTTTATTGCATTAGATCAGTCCTTACACATTGCATGATTAGGATCAAATTAAATTGTGGGTTTGGGAAATAGTTGAGGTAGTACCTATTACCTATTTATTATCAAACATTTGGGAGTTACTTCTACATTTGCTCATTATGCCATGCTATGCTAGTAGACGTGGATTGGGTGAGAGTATCCATGACAGATATGAGATTGTTAATTAATGGTTTATTTAAGGTGGCAACTTAAACACACATCTGGTTGAATTGACGTACCTGGGTATTCCAGGATTGCCTGTTTTCTTTTGGACCGCCACCCAGGCTCAAAGGGATCATGAGATTCTTCATGCTAGAAACTTCCGTGTGCAGCCACAAGCTATTATGGGCTCTAGCATAGTTGATTAAGTTGTGCGAACTCTTATAGTGGTAGACTAGCAGATATAGGGGAAAGTAGCTGTAACGGTCTACCCATCGTAAGGTGCTAGCGCTTCTGAGAGACTATGTCTCGGTCATCCGTCTTCTCAAACACCATGTAGTGCGAGAAACCAAACGGAGGCGATCGAGTCTTGTGGGGAAAAGTGCGCAAACCTCTGCAGAGTGTATAAACTAATCACGGTTAGCCGTGTCCCCGGTTATGGACATCTTGAGTATCTAGTACCTGGATTATCATGTGAATCTCAACATGTTACTCTAAAATTTAATTTTGATGGGTTTTTTTAATGATGATGCTCAATTGGGATTGAGAATGCTGTCAACCATTCTCAATGTTTAACAACCACCATGATAGTTAAAAAATGTATTCCTTTGCAGTAGGGAAAAATTGGCTTTACGCAAAACTGTAACCATAGAGCTTTCCACCAGCCAAATATGCATATAGAATAGCTGTTTCATTCCATTACTCTCTATGTGTTAGATTGCCAGCATATTCCATGTGCTGACCCGTTTCGGGCTGCAACGTTAATGTTGCAGACTTTTCAGACGACGATTAAGGTATTTTTAGGTCGTGGTTCTATACTCAGTGATGCCGTTGGAGTTGATGGACTCACTTATCTTCCAAGCCTTCCGCTGTTATCGTTATTAGATGGCCTTAAGCCATATTTATTGTAATAAGTTCTCTTTTGAGACACTCGATGTAATAAGTGTGTGATTGCTACTCTATTATAAATCCTTCAAGTACTGTGTGGTGTTAGCATTACTGATCCAGGGATGACACCGGAGCACAAAGATTGGACCGTTTGAGGTCTGGTCGCTACACACCTTGTGTGCTATCAGATGTCACCACGTAACTGGGTGATTATAAAGAAGCTCTACAGGTGTCTCCGATGGTGTTTTTTTTGAGTTGGCATAGATCGAGATTAGGATTTGTCACTCCATGTATCGGAGAGGTATCTCTGGGCCCTCTCGGTAATGCACATCACTATAAGCCTTGCAAGCAATTTGACTAATGAGTTAGTTGCGAGATGATGCATTATGGAATGAGTAAAGACACTTGCCGGTAATGAGATTGAACTAGGTATTGAGATACCGATAATCAAATCTTGGGCAAGTAACATACCGATGACAAACGGAAAAACATATGTTGTTACACGGTTTGACCGATAAAGATCTTCGTAGAATATGTAGGAACCAATATGAGCATCCAGGTTCCGCTATTGGTTATTGACCAGAAGTAAGTCTCGGTCATGTCTACATAGTTCTTGAACCCGTAGGGTCCGCAGGCTTAACGTTCGATGACGATCGGTATTATGAGTTTATGTTATTTGATATAGTGAAGGTAGTTCGGAGTCCTGTATGTGATTACGGACATGACGAGGAGTCTTGAAATGGTCGAAACATAAGTATCGATATATTGGAAGGCTATGTTTGGATACCGGAATGGTTCCGGATGAGTTCGGGTATTTTCCGGAGTACCAGGAGGTTACCGGAACCCCCCGGGGAGTCAATGGGCTTTAATGGGCCCTAGTGGAGAAAGAGGGCAGCATGCAAGTGGTGGGGCGCGCCCCTCTTTCCTTCTCCTCTCCTCCTCCTAGTAGGAATAGGAAAGGGGCGAGGGCAAACCTACTTGGAGTAGGATTGCCCCCCTTGGGTGCGCCTCCTCTTAGGCCGGCCCTCTCCTCCTCCCCCCTTTATATACGGGGGAGGGGGCACCCCATAGACATACAAGTTGATTGTGTAGCCGTGTGCGGTGCCCCCCTCCACAGATTTCCACCTTGGTCATATCGTTGTAGTTCTTAGGCGAAGGCCTGCGTCGGTAACTTCATCATCACCGTCATCACGCCATTGTGCTAACGAAACTCTCCCTCAGCCTCAACTGGATCAATAGTACGAGGGAAGTCACCGAGCTGAACGTTTGCACATCGCGGAGGTGTCGTACATTCGGTACTTGATCGGTTGGATCGTGAAGACGTTCCGCTTTCGGTCTACGAGGGTACATAGACATACTCTCCCCCTCTTGCTGGTATGCATCACCAAGATGGATCTTGCGTGAGCATAGGAATTGTTTTTAAATTACTGCGTTCCCCAACAGTGGTATCAGAGCCAGGTCTATGCGTAGATGTTATATGCATGAGTAGAACACAAAGGAGTTGTGGGCGTGGGTATATACATATTGCTTGCCGTTACTAGTTGATTCTTGATTCAGCGGTATTGTTGGATGAAGCGGCTCAGACCGACATTACGCATACGCTTACTCTAGACTGGTTCTACTGACGTGCTTTGCAAATAGGTGGCTAGTCGGTGTCAGTTTCTCCAACTTTAGTTGAATCGGATTCAATGAATAGGGTTCTTTCTGAAGATCAAAAAGCAATCACTATACCGCGTTGTGGTTTTTGATGCGTCGGTAAGAACGGTTCTTGCTAAAACCGTAGCAGCCACGTAAAACTTGCAACAACAAAGTAGAGGACGTCTAACTTGTTTTTGCAGGGCATGTTGTGATGTGATATGGTCAAGACGTGATTATATAAATTTTTGTATGAGATGATCATATTTTGTAACACAGTTATCGGCAACTGGTAGGAGCCATATGGTCGTCGCTTTATTGTATGAAATGCAATTGCCATGTAATTGCTTTACTTTATCACTAAGCGTAGCGTTAGTCGTAGAAGCAATAGTTGGCGAGACGACAACGATGCTCCGATGGAGATCAAGGTGTCAAGACTGTGACGATGATGATCATGACGGTGCTTTGGATATGGAGATCAAAAGGCACCAGATGATGATGGCCATATCATCTCACTTATTTGATTGTATGTGATGATTATCCTTTATGCATCTTATTTTGCTTAGTTCGGTGATAGCATTATAAGAGGATCTCTCACTAAATTTCAAGGTACAAGTGTTCTCCCAAAGTATGCACCATTGCTACAGTTCATCGTGCCGAGACACCACGTGATGATCGGGTGTGATAAGCTCTACGTTCACATACAACGGGTGCAAGCCAGTTTTGCACAAGCAGAATACTCGGGTTAAACTTGACAAGCCTGGCATATGCAGATATGGCCTCGGAACACTGAGACCGAAAGGTCGAGCGTGAATCATATAGTACATATGATCAACATAGTGATGTTCACCATTGAAAACTACTCCATCTCACGTGATGATCTGACATGGTTTAGTTGATATGGATCACGTGATCACTTAGATGATTAGAGGGATGTCTATCTAAGTGGGAGTTCTTAAGTAATATGATTAATTGAACTTTAATTTATCATGAACTTAGTACCTGATAGTATTTTTGCATGCCTATGTTATTGTAGATAAATGGCCCGTGTTGTTGTTCCGTTAAATTTTAATGCATGCCTAGAGAAATCTAAGTTGAAAGATGATGGTAGCAATTACACGGAATGGGTCCGTAACTTGAGGATTATCTTCATTGCTGCACAGAAGAATTAGGTCCTGGAAGCACCGCTAGATGCCAAACTCGCTGCAGGAGCAACGCCAGATGTTATGAACACCTGGCAGAGCAAAGCTGATGACTACTCGATAGTTCAGTGTGCCATGCTTTATGGCTTAGAACCGGGACTTCAACGACGTTTTGAACGTCATGGAGCATATGAGATGTTCCGGGAGTTGAAGTTAATATTTCAAGCAAATGCCCGGATTGAGAGATATGAAGTCTCCAATAAGTTCTACAACTACAAAATGGAGGAGAATAGTTCTGTCGGTGAGCATATACTCAGAATTTCTGCAATCACTTGACTCAGCTGGGAGTTAATCTTCCAGTTGATAGTGTCATTGACAGAGTTCTTCAATCACTGCCACCAAGCTACAAGAGCTTCGTGATGAACTATAATATGCAAGGGATGGATAAGACGATTCCTGAGCTCTTCGCAATGCTAAAGTCTGCGGAGGTAGAAATTAAGAAGGAGCATCAAGTATTGATGGTGAACAAGACCACTAGTTTCAAGAAAAAGGGTAAAGGGAAGAAGGGGAACTTAAAGAAGAACGGCAAACAAGTTGCTACTCAAGTGAAGAAGCCCAAGTCTGGACCTAAGCCTGAGACTGAGTGCTTCTACTACAAAGGGACTGGTCACTAGAAGCGGAACTGCCCCAAGTATTTGGCGGAGAAGAAGTATGGCAAAGTGAAAGGTATATTTGATATACATGTTATTGGTGTGTACCTTACTAATGCTCGCAGTAGCGCCTGGGTATTTGATACTGGTTATGTTGCTAATATTTGCAACTTGAAATAGGGGCTACGGATTAAGTGAAGCATGGCTAAGGACGAGGTGATGATGTGCGTGGGAAATGGTTCCAAAGTCGATGTGATCGCCGTCGGCACGCTACCTCTACATCTTCCTTCGGGATTAGTTTTAGATCTGAATAATTGTTATGTGGTGCCAGCGTTGAGCATGAACATTATATCTCGATCTTGTTTGATGCGAGATGGTTATTCATTTAAATCAGAGAATAATGGTTGTTCTATTTATATGAATAATATCTTTTATGGTCATGCACCCTTGATGAGTGGTCTATTGTTACTAAATCTTGATAGTACTGATACACATGTTCATAAAATTGAAGCCAAAAGATATAAGTTTAATAATGATAGTGCAACTTATTTGTGGCACTGCCGTTTAGGTCATATTGGTGTAAAGCGCATGAAGAAACTCCATTCTGATGGGCTTTTGGAATCACTTGATTATGAATCACTTGATGCTTGCGAACCATGCCTCATGGGCAAGATGACCAAGACTCTGTTCTCTGGAACAACAGAACGAGCAACAGACTTGTTGGAAATAATACATACTGATGTATAAAGTTCGATGAGTGTTGATGCTCACAGCGGGTATCGTTATTTTCTTACCTTCATAGATGATTTAGCAGATATGGGTATATCTACTTGATGAAACATAAGTCTGAAACATTTGAAAAGTTCAAAGAATTTCAGAGTGAAGTGGAAATCATCGTAACAAGAAAATAAAGTTTCTGTGATCTGATTATGGAGAAGAATATTTGAGTTACGAGTTTGGTCTTCATTTGAAACAATGCGGAATAGTTTCGCAACTCACGCCACCTGGAACACCACAGCGTAATGGTGTGTCTGAACGTCGTAACCGCACTTTATTAGATATGGTGCGATCTATGATGTTTCTTACTGATTTACATCTATCGTTTTGGGGTTATGCTTTAGAGACGGCTGCATTCACATTAAATAGGGCACCATCAAAATCCATTGAGACGACACCTTATGAACTGTGGTTTGGCAAGAAACCCAAGTTGTCATTTCTTAAAGTTTGGCGCTGTGATGCTTATGTGAAAAAGCTTCAACCTGATAATGTCGGCGTTCTGGGAACGGGGGTCCCCAGACTTGCCTGCCTGCGGCCTGCGGCGTGGCTCAAAGGAGGCCCAGCATGGCCCATCTTCATCAGCACAAGACTCAAGACCCTCGTGAGGGCCCAAGCCTCGCGAGGCGTACAACACGGAACTTCCTCAGGCACAGCCTCGACGGGAAGGCTCGCGAGGAGGCGGGGAGATCAAGGCGGAGTACCTCGCGAGGTGCCCGTGACGCAAGCCATGACGACTCAGGGCGCTAGGCGGGCGCCAGCGCGCGCAGCGTCCTTCTTTCCTCTTTAGTGCGAAGGGGGCAAGCGCAGTCGCGGAGTACCGAGGCATCAGGCAAAGGTTTCCATTTCGGTGCAACAAGACCAAGACCAGGAGGACTACGAGATGGAGGTCACCATGAAGCCCAGGACGGCGTCATCACCAGAGCTTTGCGCAGGCGAAGACTGCTTTTGTCAGGATAGTTGATGCCTGCTGTCCCCCTTCAAATTAGCCCGCAATTGTTGGCTCCTTTCCCGCTCGATATTTGGGAAGAGGACCAGGGCCTCTATAAATAGGACCAGCCACCCACACGGCAAGGGGGTCGGTTCGGTTAGGTTCATTCGTTCGGTTCAAGTAGAAAAGGGGAGTGAGAGAGAGAGAGAGAAGGGTGACTGAACTCCTCCTAGCAGTTCATCGCCCCAGCCAAGAACAGACCCTCGCGAGGCTGTTCTTCCTTGTATTGTTCATCATCACCAGCCCCAGGAGGCAATCCACCAACCACACACTGGAGTAGGGTATTACACCACAATGGTGGCCCGAACCAGTATAAATCTTGTGTCTCTTGCGCAGTTTTTTCAGTAGTTTCAGATCTTTGTGAGACGGGGAGGTAGAAGGCGTAATCTCTACGTGCACCCCAGTGTTCGAACCTTAAGGGTCTGCCGGAACCCGAGATCCGACATTTGGCGCACAAGGTAGGGGTGCGCCGGAATTCGTCTTCCACCACTCCGTGCCCCGTCGCGTCGTCATCACCATGCCCGGTGACCAGGAGGGCAACCCCGACCCATGGGCTGCGTGGCCCAACCGCGCGGAACCTCTCGCCTCGGGCGACCCCGTGCCCCAGGCAGCTCGCGGTCCGTAGGGCGCTGCGGGCCGCGGGCGACGCGGACAGGCTTTGGCAACTCTTACGCCGCGGCAGGCGCGGTCGGCAGCAAGGGCCTCTAATCACGCCACGGCCACGACACCCTACACCCGCCGGGAGCAGGCGAACTCGAGGGCCGCGCTCACGGTGGCCCGAGAGCTGCTGCGGTGCAGACTGCTGGAGGGCGGCCACGACGTGCTGCTGGAGCAAGTGGCGGAGCTCCTGGGCTTCGCCGCCTCGGGGGCTCACCACTTCTCCACCCAGCTCCCATCTCAAGCCCAGGGCGACCCGCGCGGGGGCTCCGTACGCACCCGCGGGCTCCAAGGCTACCCTGACGCCAGCGAAGCTGTCAGCACTGGACCGGCGGCGGCGCTGCCCCCGCCCCCGGCCCACGAAGAAGGCCTCAACGCGACCCGCGGCCCCGGTGGGCGGCCACGTTGCCACCCCGCGGTAGGCGTGACAGGTGGGACCGTGTGGCATGCGGGGCATCACGGCGTGGCACTCGGGATGACGGCGACGGAGGAGTACGTGCCCCTCATGATGGACCAGGGACACCCTCGCGAGGACGGACAAGGCTCGCTCCTCGGCCCAAGCTGGGGGGACGAGGCAATGGAAGCTGAGCCTTTCCAGGAGCCCCGGGACGGACCCGCTGGCCGCGCTGGAGGCAACGATTATCGGGCACCGCTAACTCTTCAGGAGCAGGTATACACTAACCATGGATCGCATGAGGTGCAGGTCGCCGCGGCAAGCAGCTGCCTCGCTCCTACAGTCTCCTACCCCTCAGGAGGAGGGCGCAGGGGGCTGCAGGAGAGGGGCCGAGATCCGACATCACCACCGCGGCGTTCGGAGCAAGGCGTTCTCAGGAGATAGCCCTCTGCTGGGGAGGTGGAGGTGCCTCAGGGCCTGCCCCTGGCAGAGGACCCGTGGTCGTCGGGGGAACCGCTGGCGACCGCTCTGCCCCATGGGGCGGCGTCCTGGGTTCTGGTCGTTGCTGATGGCACTAGAGTGTGGCGCAAGGCGGGGCCCTCGTCTGGCGATATGAAGCAAGGCCAGTACCTATGAAGAAGGCCCAGTGCCTGTGAAGTTCGCCGCCCCGTGACACTCTCACGTAATAATGAGTGGGGTTGTACACGCCCCAGAGTCTCAGGGGTGCCGGCCTCAGGCCCTGGGGCTCCCTCCCACGCCCAGTGGACAGCACTTAGCTCTGCGCTGGTGAGAAGACGTCCAAGACTAGATTAGGTGCCGGACGCGGCTTTTTGTCTACTTTTCATTGCCTTTCCCTTCAGCTGTAGCTTTTCCCTCGCTGGATTTAAGCTGGATTCGAATTTGAGATTTGCGTGTGTTCGGGGAAGGGGTGCTTATTCTCGCTCGAGCCATTTCTCGCAGTTCTGGTTACCGCTTCGCCACAGCTGCCTCCCCTCGCGAGCCCCTCGCGAGTCCGGTCAGGCCTGGCTCGTGCGCAACCCAAATTGCTGCTGTTGCTCCCTCTCGGGAGGATCTTCGGGTGCCTGCGGAGGTTGCCCTGTTTGGAAAAGGCCCAGAGCCTGTGAAGCAAGGCGAGTGCCTGTGAAGCTCTCGCGCTCGAGGAAAGGCCCAGAGCCTGTGAAGCCTCGCGCTCGAGGAAAGGCCCAGAGCCTGTGAAGCAAGGCGAGTGCCTGTGAAGCTCTCGCGCTCGAGAAAGGCCCAGAGCCTGTGAAGAAAGGGGAGTGCTTGTGAAGCTCTCGCGCTCGAGGAAAGGCCCGGAGCCTGAGATGTGAAGAAGGCCAACGCTTGTGAAGCCCCCCGCCAGTGACACTTTCGTACCCAACGGATTCAACTAATGAACACTAAGGGCGTCACGCCGTCCCACAGGCTGCTTCGGGGCTTGCGCGAAACAAAGGTAAACAAAAAAGATATGAGCGATACACACTCAGTCGGACCAATCCCCCAATGCGTCCCCAGAAGCACCTCCCGAGCCTTCGCTGGGGTCGCCGAATTCGCCATCGTCGTCTGCGCCGCCGCGAGCAGCGTCAGGGCCGCTCGCCGCGCCGCCCTCGTCAGCACCCACGATCACGTCTTCGTCGTCCGAAGCGAAGGCCCTGACAAGGGCGTCCACGTTGTCTTCCACCCAGTGCGCTAGGTCACCTCGGATGGCCTGGGGAATTGGGGCGATGACAGCGTCGAAATAGAAGCGGGACTCCATGTTGAGGAGATGGCTGAAGACACGGGAGAAGGCGCGCCCGAGCAGCGCGCGGCTCCTCTCTTCCACCAACCTATCGGCCCTCGCCGAACGCGCCTCCAGCTGCGTCACCACGGCAGTGAAGAACTGAAGGTTGCCAGCGTAATTGGCTGTGTGTGGCTCACCAACAGCCGCCTCACAGACGTTGCCCAAGGCCGCGCTAGCTCTTTCCCGGAGCGTGGCGAGCATGGGACGGTGCACGTGCTCCAGGACCTGTCGCTGACGTATCTCGTCCGCGTTCCGGCGCGCGACGCCCTCAGCCTCCTCCACCCGCTGACGAAGACTGAGCACCTCGGCCTGGGAGGTGGCCAACTCCCCTTGCGCTACCTCAAGGGCGGCCCGGGAGGCGTCGGCCAGCCGCGTCGCCTCCTCCCGCTTGACCCTCAAGGCTGCGGTCCTCCCTTCAGCTTCAACCCGGATCAGCTCCAGCCTCTTCTCGAACTCGCGCTCGAGGTCTTGGCGTGCCATCGCCACCCGACCGCCAACCTCCTCGAGGACACAAGCCTCCCGAGCGGTGACATCATCTTCCGCCTGCGTCACCAAGCGCTCCCTCGTCTCCAGCCGCTCGTACTCGTGAGTGCGTTCGGCGGCTTCCAGCGTCAACGCTTCTTCGCGCCTCTGGAGCTCGGCTAGGTCGCCGGAGGCCACCCGCATCGACGCAAGGGCCAGCTCACGCAGCTCCACTTGCTCCTCCAGTGAGTGGCACCGTGCCAGGAGCTCGCGAGCCCACTCCTTCGCCGCCTCTCACCACCGGTCGGCTCTCCGGGCCTCCTCGGTGGCCTGGGAACGGGCCACTCGAGAGGCGTCCAGCGACGCCTTCGCCTCTTCATCATTGAGGTCACGCTGACGATGCGCGAGGGTGATGGCGGCCTCCAGCTCGCATCTCCCTGTAGCCAGGCGCAGGCCCTCAGCCTCTAGGCGAGCGTCTTCGTCAGCAAGCTCCTCCCCAAGCAAGTCCACCGCGTCGGCCGCTCGTCGAAGGCACCCTTGGCGGCGAGCGCGGCGCTCCCGGGCGCGCTTAAGCATGTCTTCCACACCATCATCCGCCCCAAGCGAGCGCCGGGGGCCGCGAATCATCGTCCCTCCTTCGGGCAGGGGGCTGGGGGCTGGCGCCCTCGCGACGGCCGGGCGCGCCGCATCAGAAGCCCGGCCTAGGGCCAGCCCATCTCTGGATGAGGGGCGTAGGAGGCGCCTCAACCAGTCGCAGTCCCCAACCAGGCGGGAAGCCCACGGCAGACTGGCTAGTCCCTGAGAGGGCCCGTGAAGGAAAATCGCGGGGAATGAAGGGCCGCGGTGCACCTCGAGATGGTCCGCCCCATCAGACGCCCTCACCACAAGGGCAGAACTACTCGGGGCATTTGAGGACGGTGGAGGGGGCGAAGCCAGAGGAGGCGGCACCTCTGCTACTTCCGCGAGCTCGGCCGGGAGGGGCCTGCGGAGCAAGGATCAGTGAAAGCAACAAGAGGGTCAGGAGCCAGGGAGGAAAAAGACTTACTCGTCAGTGGCGAAGTACTTCCTGCGCTTCAGCACGCGACAAGGGAAGTCGTCACCCAGGGCCTCCCTTTTCCTCCGGAGGGCCTCAAAGTCCACGCGGAAGCGGCCCAAGAGAAGGGCGCAGGGATCAACTTGCGTCGAGGGCGGAGCATCAGAGCGATCTGCGTCAGGGACACCTGCCTGGCGCGCGCCGTCCACCACCTCGCCAGAAGTCGCGGCTGGGGCCTCCGAGGCCTCAACCCCGGGCGCTGGGAGCGGCTGCTTGCCACCTTCAGCCGCAGCGGCACGGGTCTCAGGAGCTGCCCCCTCGTGAGCGTCACCCGGCGCTGCCACCTCATCAGGAGCCCCCTCGGCCCTTGGTGCCTCCCGCCTCCCTGCTCTGCCACTTGAGGAGGAGTCGCCTTGGCCGATTAGGAGGGCGGTCACCACATTTGGATTCTCACGAGGTCCCTAGAGGCCGGCGGGGCGCAGCCCCACTCATCAAAGACGGGCATCTGCTTCACGAAGTCGGCCCTGCTCTGGCAGAGATACAGCAAGGCCCCTCCCTGCCGGATGTTGCCGGGGTTGGGGTCCCCGGCCAAGGTCAAGAGCGTCGACTTCAGCGCCGCAGGAGCCAGGTCTTCTCCCTGGAGCCTCATGTTATCCTCGCGCCCACGGAAGGCCCACATCCGGCGAGAGTGGCACTGCAGGGGAGCGACACGGCACAACAGAAACTCCTTCACCACTTTGGGCGCTGTCACGCCGAGCTTCCTCAGGAGCGTGAAGCGGGTCCAGACGAAGACGAGCCGAGGGTTCTTGAGCGTCTCCTGGCCCCAACCCGAATTGGGGACAGCAGGCGAGGTTGGCTCCGATAGCAGGGGGCTGGGCACCCCTGCGTCCACGTACAACCACCGCTTGCGGAACCCAACCGCGGGCTGGGGGAGTTTGAAGTCAATCCCAGAGGCCTCGGTCTCAAGCTCGGTAGCAAAGCTCGCGCATGCCCAGCGTTGAGAGGGGTCGACAAGACGCAGCGAGAAGAAGTGGCGCAGCAAGGCAACCGAAGGAGGGATGCCCACCATGGCTTCGCAAACAAAGACGAAGACTGAAAGGAGGGTGATGGACTCAAGACTTAGATGCATCAAGTGGATCTGATAATGGGAGAGCACGACATTGAAGAAATCGGAGAAGGGGGGAACCAGACCCGCCCATAAGGCGTCGGTAAAACTTGGGACCTCGGTTGCTATCCTGTCAATGGAGAAGTGGGACGCGGGCCAGGCCGTCGTCCTCCCGCACTCATTGAAGACGGTGGCCAGAGCCAAGCTATCCCTGCCCACGCACTCTTGGTTGAGTACGGTCGACTGGCCGACGACGGGGGCCACCGATGGCGGCGCACAAGACGGAGGCATGGGTTTCTCCCCTCTCTCCTTCCTTGTCGGAGCCATGGTGATGGGAAGGAGGGGGAAGATTCGATATTGGATTGGAGGCGGGAGCAGGCGTTCGAAGGAAGGAAGAACAGGGGACGCTCGAGCAACGGAAAGGGAGCGGCTGTGTGCAACCACAAGTCCACCTAGCAGGGCGCATAATAAGGGGGCGTGGGGGGAACAGTGCCGCCCATGTCCCATCGACCGCCACGTGGCGCCCAAGGCCGCCGGCTGATAGGGCCTGCGGCGCTTCGCCCCTGCCCTTTCGCCTCTTGGCACGGCCAAGTGCAGGCGTGCCTTGGGCCCGGGGGCTACTGTCGGCGTTCTGGGAACGGGGGTCCCCAGACTTGCCTGCCTGTGGCCTGCGGTGTGGCTCAAAGGAGGCCCAGCATGGCCCATCTTCATCAGCACAAGACTCAAGACCCTCGCGAGGGGCCAAGCCTCGCGAGGCGGACAACAAGGAACTTCCTCAGGCACGGCCTCGACGGGCTGGCTTGCGAGGAGGCGGAGAGATCAAGGCGGAGTACCTCGCGAGGTGCCCGTGACGTAAGCCATGACAACTCAGGGCGCCAGGCGGGCGCCAGCGCGCGGAGCGTCCTTCTTTCCTCTTTGGTGCGAAGGGGGCAAGCGCAGTCGCGGAGTACCGAGGCATCAGGCAAAGGTTGCCATTTCGGTGCAACAAGACCAAGACCAGGAGGACTACGAGACGGAGGTCACCATGGAGCCCAGGACGGCATCATCACCAGAGCTTTGCGCAGGCTAAGACTGCTTTCGTCAGGATAGTTGATGCCTGTTGTCCCCCTTCAAATTAGCCCGCCATTGTTGGCTCCCTTCCCGCTCGATATTTGGGAAGAGGACCAGGGCCTCTATAAATAGGACCAGCCACCCACACGGCAAGGGGGTCGGTTCGGTTAGGTTCATTCGTTCGGTTCAAGTAGAAAAGGGGAGCGAGAGAGAGAGAGAGAGAGAGAGAGAGAGAGAGAAGGGTGACTGAACTCCTCCTAGCAGTTCATCGCCCCAGCCAAGAACAGACCCTCGCGAGGCTGTTCTTCCTTGTATTGTTCATCATCACCAGCCCAGGAGGCAATCCACCAACCACACACTGGAGTAGGGTATTGCACCACAATGGTGGCCCGAACCAGTATAAATCTTGTGTCTCTTGCGCAGTTCTTTCAGTAGTTTCAGATCTTTGAGAGACGGGGAGGTAGAAGGCGTAATCTCTCCGCGCACCCCAGTGTTCGAACCTTAAGGGTCTGCCGGAACCCGAGATCTGAAAGATAAGCTCGAACCCAAATCGGAGAAATGTGTCTTCATAGGATACCCAAAAGAGACTATTGGGTACACCTTCTATAACAGATCCGAAGGCAAGATATTCGTTGCTAAGAATGGATCCTTTCTAGAGAAGGAGTTTCTCTCGAAACAAGTGAGTGGGAGGAAAGTAGAACTTGATGAGATAACTGTTCCTGCTCCCTTATTGGAAAGTAGTTCATCACAGAAATCAATTCCAGTGATTCCTACACCAGTAAGTGAGGAAGCTAATGATAACGATCATGAAACTTCTGATCAAGTTACTACCGAACCTCGTAGGTCAACCAGAGTAAGATCCGCACCAGAGTGG
The DNA here is from genome assembly GCF_003073215.2 of Triticum urartu. NCBI lineage: Eukaryota > Viridiplantae > Streptophyta > Magnoliopsida > Poales > Poaceae > Triticum > Triticum urartu. Next base: position 267,095,232 of record NC_053024.1, on the reverse strand, counting down.
TACAGTAATCCTGTTCTGGAAGTCATGTTACTTGACCATGATGAAACTATGAACTATGAGGAAGCAATGATGAGGCCATGGAATCTGAGATGGGATCCATGTATGAGAACAAAGTGTGGACTTTGGTTGACTTGCCCGATGATCGGCAGGCCATAGAGAATAAATGGATCTTCAAGAAGAAGACTGACGCTGATGGTAATATTACTGTCTACAAATCTCGACTTGATGCAAAACATTCTCGACAAGTTCAAGGAGCTGACTACGATGAGACCTTCTAACCCGTAGAGATGCTTAAGTCCGTCCGAATCATGTTAGCAATTGCCGCATTTTATGATTATGAAATTTGGCAAATGGATGTCAAAACTGCATTCCTTAATGGATATCTTAAAGAAGAGTTGTATATGATGCAACCAGAAGGCTTTGTCGATCCAAAATGTGCTAACAAAGTGTGCAAGCTCCAGCGATCCATTTATGGACTGGTGCAAGCCTCTCGGAGTTGGAATATACACTTTGATAGTGTGATCAAAGCATATGTTTTATACAAACTTTTGGAGAAGCCTGTATTTACAAGAAAGTGAGTGGGAGCTCTGTAGCATTTCTGATATTATATGTGGATGACATATTGTTGATCAGAAATGATACTGAATTTCTAAATAGCATAAAAGTATACTTGAATAAGAATTTTTCAATGGAAGACCTCGGTGAAGCTTCTTATATATTGGGCATCAAGATCTATAGAGATAGATCAAGATGCTTAATTGGACTTTCACAAAGCACATACCTTGATAAAATTTTGAAGAAGTTCAAAATGGAACAAGCAAAGAAAGGGTTCTTGCCTGTGTTACAAGGTGTGGAGTTGAGTTAGACTCAATGCTCGACCACTGCAGAAGATAAAGAGAAAATGAAAGTCATTCCCTATGCTTCAGCCATAGGTTCTATCATGTATGCAATGTTCTGTACCAGACCTGATGTGTGCCTTGCTATTAGTTTAGCAGGGAGGTACCAAAGTAATCTAGGAGTGGATCACTGGACAGCGGTCAAGAACATCCTGAAATACCTGAAAGGGACTAAGGATATGTTTCTCGTTTGTGGAGGTGACAAAGAGTTCATCATAAACGGTTACGTCGATGCAAGCTTTGACACTGATCCGGATGACTCTAAGTCACAAACCGAATACGTATTTTTATTGAATGGTGGAGCTATTAGTTGGTGCAGTTCCAAACAGAGCATCGTGGCAGGATCTATGTGTGAACCGGAGTACATAGCTGCTTTGGAAGCAGCAAATGAAGGAGTCTGGATGAAGGAGTTCATATCCGATCTAGGTGCCATACCTAGTGCATCGGGTCCAATGAAAATCTTTTGTGACAATACTGTTGCCATTGCGTTGGCAAAGGAATCCAGATTTCACAAGAGAACCAAGCACATCAAGAGATGCTTCAATTCCATCCGCGATCAAGTCAAGGAGGGAGACATAGAGATTTGCAAGATACATACAGATCTGAATGTTGCAGACCCATTGACTAAGCCTCTCTCACGAGCAAAACATGATCAACACCAAGACTCCATGGGTGTTAGAATCATTATTGTATAATAGATTATTGACTCTAGTGCAAGTGGTAGACTGAAGGAAATATGCCCTAGAGGCAATAATAAAGTTGTTATTTATATTTCCTTATATCATGATAAATGTTTATTATTCATGATAGAATTGTATTAACCGGAAACTTAATACATGTGTGAATACATAGACAAACAGAGTGTCACTAGTATGCCTCTTCTAGACTAGTTCGTTAATCAAAGATGGTTATGTTTCCTAGCCATGGACAAGAGGTGTCATTTGATGAACGAGATCACATCATTAGAGAATGATGTGATTGACTTGACCCATCCATTAGCTTAGCACTATGATCGGTTAGTTTATTGCTATTGCTTTCTCCATAACTTATACATATTCTTATGACTATGAGATTTTGGAACTCCCGAATACTGGAGGAACACCTTGTGTGCTATCAAACGTCACAACGTAACTGGGTGATTATAAAGATGCTCTACAGGTGTCTCGGATGGTGTTTGTTGAGTTATCATAGATTGAGATTAGGATTTGTCACTCCGTGTATCAGAGAGGTATCTCTGGGCCCTCTCGGTAATGCACATCACTATAAGCCTTGCAAGCAATGTGACTAGTGAGTTAGTTGCAGGATGATGCATTATGGAACGAGTAAATCGAATCTCGAGCAAGTAACATACCGATGACAAAGGGAACAACGTATGTTGTTATGCGCTTTGACCGATAAAGATCTTCGTAGAATATGTAGGAACTAATATGAGCATCCAGATTTCACTATTGGTTACTGACCGAAAGTAAGTCTCGGTCATGTCTACATAGTTCTCGAACCCGTAGGGTCCGCACGCTTAACGTTCGATGACGATCGGTATTATGAGTTTATGTGTTTTGATGTACCGAAGGTAGTTCGGAGTCCCGGATGTGATCACAGACATGATGAGGAGTCTCAAAATGGTAGATACATAAAGATCAATATATTGGAAGGCTGGGTTTGGACACCGGAATGGTTCCGGATGAGTTCGGGCATTTTCCGAAGTACCGGGAGGTTACCGGAACCCCCCGGGCAGTCAATGAGCCTTAATGGGCCCTAGTGGAAAAAGAGGGCAGCATGCAAGTGATGACCCACAAGTATAGGGGATCGCAACAGCTTTCGAGGGTAGAGTATTCAACCCAAATTTATTGATTCGACACAAGGGGATCCAAAGAATATTCTCAAGTATCAGCAGCTCAGTTGTCAATTCAACCACACCTTGAAACTTAGTATCTGCAGCAAAGTGTTTAGTAGCAAAGTAATATGATAGTGGTGGTAGCGGCAACAAAAGTAAAGAATACAAAAGTAATGTTTTTGGTATTTTGTAGTGATTGTAACAGTAGCAGCGGGAAAGTAAATAAGCGTAAAACAATATATGGAAAACTCGTAGGCACCGGATGAGTGATGGATAATTATGCCGGATGCGATTCATCATGTAACAGTCATAGCATAGGGTGACACAGAACTAGCTCCAATTCATCAATGTAATGTAGGCATGTATTCCATAGATAGTCATACGTGCTTAGGGAAAAGAACTTGCATGACATCTTTTGTCCTACCCTCCCATGGCAGCGGGGTCCTATTGGAAACTAAGGGATATTAAGGCCTCCTTTTAATAGAGAACTGGAACAAAGCATTAGCACATAGTGAATACATGAACTCCTCAAACTATGGTCATCACCGGGAGTGGTCCCGATTATTGTCACTTCGGGGTTGCCGGATCATAACACATAGTAGGTGACTATAGACTTGCAAGATAGGATCAAGAACTCACATATATTCATGAAAACATAATAGGTTCAGATCTGAAATCATGGCACTCGGCCCCTAGTGACAAGCATTAAGCATAGCAAAGTCATAGCAACATCAATCTCAGAACATAATGGATACTAGGGATCAAACCCTAACAAAACTAACTCGATTACATGATAACTCTCATCCAACCCATCACCGTCTAGCAAGCCTACGATGGAATTACTCACGCACGGCAGTGAGCATCATGAAATTGGTGATGGAGGATGGTTGATGATGACGACGGCGACGAATCCCCCTCTCTGGAGCCCCGAACTGACTCCAGATCAGCCCTCCCGATAGGTTTTAGGGCTTGGTGGCGGCTCCATATCGTAAAACGCGATGATTTCTTCTCTCTGATTTTTTTCTCTCCGAAAGCAAATATATAGAGTTGGAGTTGGCGTCGGAGGGCATCCAGGGGGCCCACGAGGTAGGGGGCGCGCCCACGAGGTAGGGGCGCGCCCTAGAGGGGGGGGGGGGCGCCCCCCACCCTCGTGGATAGGGTGTGGCCCCCCTGGTCTTCATCTTTGGCGAGGATTTTTTTTATTTTTTCTAAGATGTTTCGTGGAGTTTCAGGTCATTCCGAGAATATTTGTTTCCTGCACATAAAACAACACCATGGCAATTCTGCTGAAAACAGCGTCAGTCCGGGTTAGTTCCATTCAAATCATACAAGTTAGAGTCCAAAACAAGGGCAAAAGTGTTTGGAAAAGTAGATACGACGGAGACGTATCAACTCCCCCAAGCTTAAAACCTTGCTTGTCCTCAAGCAATTCAGTTGACAAACTGAAATAAAGAAAGAAAAACTTTTACAAACTCTGTTTGCTCTTGTTGTTGTAACTATGTCAAGCCAGCATTCAAGTTTTCAGCATAGATCATAACTAACCACATTTGCAATAATTCTCAGGTCTCATAATTACTCATATCAATAGTATAATCAACTAGCAAGCCATAATAATAAATCTCGGATGACAACACTTTCTCAAAACAATCATAATATGATATAACAAGATGGTATCTCGCTAGCCCTTTCTGAGACCGCAAAACATAAATGCATAGCACCTTTAAAGATCAAGGACTGACTAGACATTGTAATTCATGGTAAAAGAGATCCAATCATAGTCACACCCAACATATATTAATAGTGATGAATGCAAATGACAGCTGTGCTCTCCAGCTAGTGCTTTTTAATAAGAGGGTGATGACTCAACATAAAAGTAAATGGATAGGCCCTTCGCAGAGGGAAGCAGGGATTTGTAGAGGTGCCAGAGCTCGGTTTTGAAATAGAGATAAATTGCATTTTGGGAGGTATACTTTCATTGTCAATGTAACAACTAAGAGATGGCGATATCTTCCATGCTAAACACATTATAGGCGGTTCTCAAACAGAATGGTAAAGTTTATACTCCCCCTCCACCAACAAGCATCAATCCATGACTTGCTCGAAACAACGAGTGTCTCCAACATACATCAGGTCCAAGGGGGAGTTTTGTTTGTAATTAATTTTCATTTAGTTTGCATAAAGGATGGGACTGGGCATCCCGGTGACCAGCCATTTTCTCGTGAGTGAGGAGCGGAGTCCACTCCTCTTGAGAATAACCCGCCTAACACGGAAGATAAGGACAGCCTTGGTTGATACATGAGCTATTCGAGCATACAAAACAAAATGTTTATTTGAAGGTTTAGAGTTTGGCGCATACAAATTTACTTGGAACGGCATGTAGATACCGCACATAGGAAGGTATAGTGGACTCATCTGGAATAACTTTGGGGTTTAAGGGTTTGGATGCACAAGCAGTATTCCCGCTTAGTACAAGTGAAGGCTAGCAAAAGACTGGGAAGCGACCAACTAGAGAGCGACAACAGCCATGTACATGCATTAAAATTAATAAACATTGGATGCAAGCATGAGTAGGATATAATCCACCATGAACATAAATATCGTGAAGGCTATGTTGATTTGTTTCAACTACATGCGTGAACATGTGCGAAGTCAAGTCACTTAAATCCTTCAAAGGAGGATACCACCCCATCATACCACATCATAATCATCGCAATAGCATGTTGGCACACAAGGTAAATCATTATAACTCATAGCTAATCAAGCATGGCACAAGCAACTATGATCTCTAATTGTCATTGCAAACATGTTTATTCATAATAAGCTGAATCAAGAACGAGGGGCTCATCATATTTACAAAAACAAAAGAGGTCGAGTTCATACCAGCTTTTCTCATCTCAGTCAGTCCATCATATATCATCATAATTGCCTTTCACTTGCATGACCGAACGGTGTGAATAATAATAAGAGTGTACGTGCATTGGACTAAGCTGGAATCTGCGAGCATTCAATAAACAGGAGAAGACAAGGCAATATGGGCTCTGGGTTAAATCAACAATAATGCCTATAAGAGCCACTTCAACAATTTAATTATGGTCTTCTCCTACTAACCCCCAAAGAAAAGAAAAGAAATAAAACTATTTACACGGGAAAGCTCCCAACAAGCAAAAGAAGAACGGGAAATATTTTTGGGTTTTCTTTTTAATTATTACTACTACAGCAGAAAAATAAACTACTACTAATTTTTTGGTTTTTCTTAAGGTTTAACAAACACACAAGAAGAAAGCAGGAAAAAGAAAATAAACTAGCATGGATATTACAGTGAAAGAGTATGAGCACCGACATCTAGTAATGAGTGTGTGTGAGCATAAATGTAATGTCGGTGAGAAATACGTAATCCCCCAAGCATAGGCTTTTGGCCTAAGTTGGTCTATTGCCAGGGATAGCCTGGCGGATATCCATTGGTGTAGCTGGGGTCGTACTGCGATGAAGAATAGTTGGGATCATACTGATGTGCAGCGGTTATCGCCTGCTGAGCTGCAGCGTGGAGTCGAGCTGCCTCCGCTCTCCTCTCGTAATCTTCTGCCTCCTCTCTGGTAATAACATATCTTCTTTTTGTCTATGAATCAAAGAAGGCAGGAGCAGGGAGAGTAATACGGAAAACACGTCGTTTATAAAAAATTAAACGATATAAGAGAGGTGATTCGTGCCTCTCGACAAACAGTTGCGAAGCCATAGAGTTATAATCTAAATATGCAGGAGGCAACTCCGTATCACCCTCACGAATGTCTATCTCAAGAAAATGAGCTAAGCGGGTTGCATAAATTCCTCCAAGGAAATCTCCATTATGTCTATTATGATGCAACCTACGAGCTGCAATGGCTCCCATATGATAAGACTGGTCTCCTAACACAGCACTCCTAAGAATGCTAAGATCAGGGACACACATGTGACATGCTTCATCCTTAGCATTTATGCATCTACCGATGAAGAGAGCAAAATAATGTATAGCAGGAAAGTGAATGCTCCCTATGGTAGCCTGTGTTATATCTCTAGATTCCCCCACAGTTATACTAGCAAGAAAGTTTCTAAATTCAGATTTAGGGGAATCCCTAACACTACCCCATGATGGAAGTTTGCAAGCAGAAGTGAAATCCTCTAAGTCCATGGTATACGATTTGTCATAGAGATCAAACATGACTGAAGGATAATTACGCGAAGATGAATACTCAAACCTCCTCACAAATGAACTTGTGAGATCATGATACTGGGGGCATTTGTTAACCTCAAAATCCTCAAGACCGTTATTGCGCAAATATGCTTTGAATTCTTCTTTAATTCCCGCACGGTCCATAAAATTTTCCGACGGCCATTCGCAAGGTCGTACTGGAGCATCTCTTGGTGGATCCTCGTCAGCATCGCGCATAGCAATCATGGGTCCTTGCTTCTTAGAGGAACCACCTTGGAACATCTTCCTAAGCATATTGTTTTTGTCTGAAAAATTCTGAATTTTTTAGTAACTTCAAACAAAAGTGAACCAACTTCAATAAAACTGATAGCAACTACTCCTACAAGTGCCTAGAGCCTATATCAAGCATTAGGACTACTTAGAACCATATAAATTTGACATGCAAGCTCAAGAACATGGTCATCTATGCAGCACAAATTTGCAAAGAATAAAGCACTAGAACAAAAACTAATTGGACCAATGGAGGAGTCACATACTAAGGAACAATCTCCCCAAGCAGTTTTGCGAGAGGTGCTTTGAGCAAGGAGATCGAAAATCACAGCAAAAGTGGCTGGAACTCGTGCTTGAGTTGGTTTTTCGGGTTTGTGCGAGACAAAGGAAGAAGATGGGTGCTGGGATAAGTGGAGGAGGGCCACCGTGGGCCCACGAGGTAGGGGGCGCGCCCTAGAGGGGGGGGGCGCCCACCACCCTCGTGGCCAGGTGGCAGCTCCTCCCGCGGTAATTTTTGCACAGTAAATCCTCAAATATTCCCGAAAAAATCATATTAAATTGGCATGTCATTCTAAGGACTTTTATTTTCGAGATACTTTTATATTACACGGATAAGTCAGGAAACAGACAGAAAAATACTATTTTTACTTTATTTCTACTAATTAACAGAAAGTATAGAGAGGGTACAGAAGTTTGTGCTTCTAGTTTCATCCATCTCATGCTCATCAAAAAGAATCCACTAACAAGGTTGATCAAGTCTTGTTAACAAACTCATTCCGATAATCATGAAACCGGAGAAATTTCGAATAACACTAAGTTACCTCAACTGGGATATGCACATCCCCTATAATAAGTATATCATATTTCTTTTTGACAGTAGGAAGAGGAAATTCAAAACCTCCAATTATAATCGATGGAATTTTTCCAATGGAGTTGATACTATGAACTTGAGGTTGTTTCCTCGGAAAGTGTACCATGTGCTCATTACCATTAACATGAAACTGACATTGCCTTTGTTGCAATCAATAACAGCCCCTGCAGTATTAAGAAAAGGTCTTCCAAGAATAATAGACATACTATCATCCGCGGGAATATCAAGAATAACAAAGTTCGTTAAAATAGTAACATTTGCAACCACAACAGGCACATCCTCACAAATACCGACAGGTATAGCAGTTGATTTATCAGCCATTTGCAAAGATATTTCGGTATGTCCATTAACAAACTCATTCCGATAATCATGAAACCGGAGAAATTTCGAATAACACTAAGTTACCTCAACTGGGATATGCACATCCCCTATAATAAGTATATCATATTTCTTTTTGACAGTAGGAAGAGGAAATTCAAAACCTCCAATTATAATCGATGGAATTTTTCCAATGGAGTTGATACTATGAACTTGAGGTTGTTTCCTCGGAAAGTGTACCGTATGCTCATTACCATTAACATGAAAAGTGACATGCCTTTGTTGCAATCAATAACAGGCCCTGCAGTATTAAGAAAAGGTCTTCCAAGAATAATAGACATACTATCATCCTCGGGAATATCAAGAATAACAAAGTCCAACAGGCACATCCTCAGCCATTTGCAAAGATATTTCGTAGGTGTCAGCTTATTCAAGTCAAGTCTACGATATAAAGAGAGAGGCATAACACTAACACCGGCTCCAAGATCACATAAAGCAGTTTTAATATAATTTCTTTTAATGGAGCAAGGTATAGTAGGTACTCCGGGATCTCCAAGTTTCTTGGGTATTCCACCCTTAAAAGTATAATTAGCAAGCATGGTGGAAATCTCAACTTCCGGTATCTTTCTTTTATTAGTAATGATATCCTTCATATATTTAGCATAAGGATTTGTTTTGAGCACATCAGTTAATCGCATACGCAAAAAGATAGGCCTAATCATTTCAGCAAAGCGCTCAAAATCCTCATCATCCTTTTTCTTGGATGGTTTTGGAGGAAAAGGCATGGGTTTCTGAACCCAAGGTTCCCTTTCTTTACCATGTTTCCTAGCAACAAAGTCTCTTTTATCATAATGTTGATTCTTTGATTGTGGGTTATCAAGATCAACAGCAGGTTCAATTTCTACATCATTATCATTACTAGGTTGAGCATCATCATGAACATCATCATTAATATTTTCATTAGGTTCATGTAAATTACCAGATTGTGTTTCAGCATCAGACATAGATATATCATTTGGATTATCAGGTGGTTCAGCAATAGGTTCACTAGAAGTTTGCACAGTTCTATCATTTTTCTTTTTCTTCTTTTTAGAAGAACTAGGAACATCAATATTATTTCTCTGAGAATCTTGCTCAATTCTCTTAGGGTGGCCTTCAGGACACAAAGGTTCCTGAGTCATTCTACCAGTTCTAGTAGCCACTCTAACAGCATAATCATTTTTCTTACTATTCATTTCATCAAACACTTCTTTTTGAGCTTTAAGCACTTGTTCTACTTGCGTGGTAACCATAGAAGCATGTTTGCTAACAAGTTTAAGTTCACCTTTAATATTAGCCATATAATCACCCAAGCGTCTAATCATATAAGCATTTTCTTTTAATTATCTACCAAAATAAGCATTGAAGTCGTCTTGCTTAAACATAAAGTTATCAAACTCATCCAAGCACTGACTAGCAATTTTAGTAGGAGGAACTTCAGCTTTATCATATCTATAGAAATAATTTACCTTTACTACCTGTGTCGGAATATCGGGGTCAGGAGGTTCTTCAATAAATAAAGAATTGAGATCATAAGTTTCTTCAACAGGCTGTGAATTAAGACCATGTATTTCTTCAATAGGAGGTAAATTCTTAACGTCTTCAACTTTAATACGTTTTTCTTTCATAGATTTCTTTGCCTCTTGCATATCTTCGGGACTGAGGAATAGAACACCTCTCTTCTTCGGAGTTGGTTTAGGAATAGGCTCAGTAATTGGAGCAGGAGCTGGCTCAGGAGGTGCCCAATTATTTTCATTTGTCAACATATTATTCAATAGAATTTCAGCTTCATCCGGTGTTCTTTCCCTGAAAAGAGAACCAGCACAACTATCCAGGTAATCTCTGGAAGCATTGGTTAGTCCATTATAAAAGATATCAAGTATTTCGGGTTTCTTAAGAGGATGATCATGCAAAGCATTAAGTAACTTGAGAAGCCTCCCCCAAGCTTGTGGGAGACTCTCTTCCTTAATTTGCACAAAGTTGTATATTTCCCTCAAAGCAGCTTGTTTCTTATGAGCAGGGAAATATTTAGTAGAGAAGTAATAAATCATATCCTGGGGACTACGCACACAACCAGGATCAAGAGAATTAAACCATATCTTAGCATCACCCTTTAATGAGAACGGAAATATTTTGAGTATATAGAGGTAACACGATCTCTCATCATTAGTGAACAGGGCAGCTATATCATTTAACTTAGTAAGATGTTCCACAACAGTTTCAGATTCATAGCCATAAAACGGATCAGATTGCACCAAAGTAATTATATCAGGATCAACAGAGAATTCATAATCCTTATCAGGAACACAAATAGGTGAAGTAGCAAAAGTAGGGTCGGGTTTCATTTTATCTCTAAGTGATTCTTTGTTCCATTTAACTAATAACCTCTTGAGCTCATATCTATCTTTGCAAGATAAAATAGCGGCAGAAGATTCCATATCAAAAAGATAGCCCTCAGGAATAACAGGCATATTTTCATCATCACTTTCATCATTGTATTCAGATTCAATAATTTCTTTTTCTCTAGCCCTAGCAATTTGTTCATCAAGAAATTCACCAAGGGGCACAGTAGTATCAGGCATAGAAATAGTTTCATCATAAGTATCATGCATAGCAGAAGTAGCATCATCAATAACATGCGACATATCGGAACGAATAGCAGAAGCAGGTTTAGGTGTCGCTAGCCTACTCATAACAGAAGGTGAATCAAGTGCAGAGCTAGATGGCAGTTCCTTACCTCCCTTCGTAGTTCAGGGATAGATCTTGGTTTTTGGATCTCTCAAGTTCTTCATAATGATAAGCAGATATAAATCCCAAGTGACTCAAAGAACAGAGCTATGCTCCCCGGCAACGGCGCCAGAAATTAGTCTTGATGACCCACAAGTATAGGGGATCGCAATAGCTTTCGAGGGTAGAGTATTCAGCCCAAATTTATTGATTCGACACAAGGGGAGCCAAAGAATATTCTCAAGTATTAGCAACTGAGTTGTTAATTCAACCACACCTGGAGACTGAGTATCTGCAGCAAAGTGTTTAGTAGCAAAGTAATATGATAGTGGTGGTAGCGGCAACAAAAGTAAAGACAGCAAAAGTAATGTTTTTGGTATTTTGTAGTGATTGTAATATTAGCAGCGGGAAAGTAAATAAGCGTAAACTAGTATATGGAAAACTCGTAGGCACCGGATCAGTGATGGATAATTATGCTGGATGCGGTTCATCATGTAACAGTCATAACATAGGGTGACACAGAACTAGCTCCAATTCATCAATGTAATGTAGGCATGTATTCCGTATATAGTCATACGTGCTTATGGAAAAGAACTTGCATGACATCTTTTGTCCTACCCTCCCGTGGCAGTGGGGTCCTATTGGAAACTACGGGATATTAAGGCCTCCTTTTAATAGAGAACCGGAACAAAGCATTAGCACATAGTGAATACATGAATTCCTCAAACTATGGTCATCACCGGGAGTGGTCCCGATTATTGTCACTTCGGGGTTGCCGGATCATAACACATAGTAGGTGACTATAGACTTGCAAGATAGGATCAAGAACTCACATATATTCATGAAAATATAATAGGTTCATATCTGAAATCATGGCACTCGGGCCCTAGTGACAAGCATTAAGCATAGCAAAGTCATAGCAACATCAATCTCAAAACATAATGGATACTAGGGATCAAACCCTAACAAAACTAACTCGATTACATGATAACTCTCATCCAACCCATCACCGTCCAGCAAGACTACGATGGAATTACTCACACACGGCGGTGAGCATCATGAAATTGGTGATGGAGGATGGTTGATGATGACGACGGCGACGAATCCCCCTCTCCGGAGCCCCGAACGGAGTCCAGATCAGCCCTCCTGAGAGGTTTTAGGGCTTGGCGGCGGCTCCGCATCGTAAAACACGATG